>NC_053489.1:682339504-682614504 GCF_905171775.1 Rana temporaria | reverse complement strand
TTAGTAAGTGGGAAAGGCTGGAGCTTGGGGCACCGTCACATTGGTTAGTATTGGTCATGTGATGAGTGGGCGGGGTGATGAAGCAGTCATGTGATGAGTGAGAGGGGTGAATGGTGACTATAATTGGGTGGAGAGGAGAAGCAGTCAGTCATTTGTATGTTGGGAGAGGGAGTTGTGCTGTGTGGGGGTGGATGTTCTACCAAAATACAATGACATTGAAGCTGTTTGTAGGGAAAAGCTTGATTGATATCTCAGCACAGAGATAGAGAAGGACAGAGATGACTTGTATCTCAGTATAGGGAGAGAACCAACTTGTATATCAGTACCGGGAGATTTCTATATCAGAGACTGAGATCAGTCCCGGGAAATCATTCATAAATAGGACTTGGTTGTCTCTTCTGAGCTTCTAGAAATGAGAGAAGATCCAGAAAGTTCTGTGTTGGGAAATGTTGATACCAATTTATATTATCTGGATGGAGATCCTGAAGGACATATTTTGGGATTGTGAATGGAGCATCTACCCTGTGTGTGTATAGAGCTCTATGGGGAATGTGGTGGGGGTGGTGTATAGAACCCTATGGGGCATGTGGTGGTGTATAGAACCCTATGGGGCATGTGGTGGTGTATAGAACCCTATGGGGCATGTGGTGGTGTATAGAACCCTATGGGGCATGTGGTGGTGTATAGAACCCTATGGGGCATGCAAATTCCAATTGGTTGAGGGTCCAGCCTCAAAATGCTTTCCACCTTTGGATGAGGTTGGGGTTTGAGGTACAGAAGATTATCTGCCCCCTCTATTTTGGAATAAAAATTCAGCAATTCCTTCAGTTTCACCTTTTCTTCACACTGTTGGTCAAAATGAATAATTCTTAAAACTGGAAGTGATTTTTGGGCTCATCAGGCTTTTCATGCAGTAAATGCAAAGCATCGTCCTCATCACCCTCCTCCCCATACACACTGCAAGCTCTTCCCATGTAGCGTTGGGTTTAGTCCTCAGCTGGGGGATGGGCTCATTACCCCCCTGTGTGCTCTTAATTGCCTCCCTGCTTCTCACTGATCCCTTCCCCCCTCTAATTGCCAATCATCTCATATTGTGTCCAGCAGCTCCAATAATGTGGAATACACTTGCTGACACAACTCTTTTGGTAACAGCCATTGTTTCATTATAATGTAGTAATTGTACGAGAGAGAAAAATGAAAATATAAACAAACTCTCAGTGTCGGATATAATACATTGGTGTCAGGAATTCCTCTTTAGTGTCGGATATAATAAATTGGTGTCAGGAATTCCTCCATCACTGATCACCAATGGTGTGAAATTCCACAATACAGACACTGGAAGTTTAGTCTCTCTGATCTCACTCGGGATGTTTCACCGCCATGTTTCACCCCGGCCAATAATATGAATACCTTTGTACCATAAGGCCTGTTTCACACCTATACATTTCTCATTGTGTTTTTAGTTTTGCTTAAACACACTACAACCCATATCACATGGTTTCCTATGGATATCGTTCACATCGGTGCATTTTATGGAAAGTGCCAGGGACTTTTTTTATTTTAATTTTTTATGGTTTTTGGTTCTAATAAACTTCAATGGATCAAAAACGTGTATTGAAAAATGAACCTGGAATATGCAACCTGCATAGGTGTGGAACAGGCCTCAGACACCCCACACCTTGGGGGCACATGTCCATGTTCTGATATTAAAGGTACACAGTATGCCCTGCCCTTATCTAGGACAATATTCCTACAGTCACTAAACCTGATATAGCCAAGTAAATGGTAATCACACCAAATGTAGTTAGATTCAGCATTTATATTCACCATTCTGTTTTTCCTGTAAAAAAAAAAAAAATGCAGAGCCCAGGTGGGGCTATGGAATGCACCTAGGCCGGCCCAGGTGGGTCTATGGAATGCACCTAGGCCGGCCCAGGTGGGGGGTATGGAATGCACCTAGGCCGGCCCAGGTGGGGGGTATGGAATGCACCTAGGCCGGCCCAGGTGGGGCTATGGAATGCACCTAGGCCGGCCCAGGTGGGGCTATGGAATGCACCTAGGCCGGCCCAGGTGGGGCTATGGAATGCACCTAGGCCGGCCCAGGTGGGGCTATGGAATGCACCTAGGCCGGCCCCGGTGGGGCTATGGAATGCACCTAGGCCGGCCCAGGTGGGGGTATGGAATGCACCTAGGCCGGCCCCGGTGGGGGTATGGAATGCACCTAGGCCGGCCCCGGTGGGGGTTATGGAATGCACCTAGGCCGGCCCAGGTGGGGGTTATGGAATGCACCTAGGCCGGCCCAGGTGGGGGTTATGGAATGCACCTAGGCCGGCCCAGGTGGGGGTTATGGAATGCACCTAGGCCGGCCCAGGTGGGGGTTATGGAATGCACCTAGGCCGGCCCAGGTGGGGGTTATGGAATGCACCTAGGCCGGCCCAGGTGGGGGTTATGGAATGCACCTAGGCCGGCCCAGGTGGGGGTTATGGAATGCACCTAGGCCGGCCCAGGTGGGGGTTATGGAATGCACCTAGGCCGGCCCAGGTTGGGGTATGGAATGCACCTAGGCCGGCCCCGGTGGGGCTATGGAATGCACCTCGGCCATACAGGACATGTCCATGTTCTGATATATTATAAAGGTACACAGGGGCTGTTATAAGAATTGTAGACCGTCATCATACTCCACACACCTTATAATCTTCATGGGGTAATAGTATGCCCTGCCCATATGAAAGAGACCTTACCTAGGACAATATTTCTCCAGTCACTAAACCTAATATAGTCTAGTAAATGATAATCACTAGTGTTGCTCACGAATATTCGGCTTGAATATGGCATATTCGGCTCGAATATGGCATATTCGAGTATTCGCGAATATTTCGAATTTCGCGGTCAATATTCGCTATTCCGAATATTCGATTCAATTTTATTGTTAGAACAGATCACAGCCTAGAGATCTCCATCGACGTCTAAAAGCATTGCTGGTATGATTAGAGACCTTGGGCCGAGTAGCTGAAGCATTAATTTTATATTGCCGAAAATTCGCATTGCGATTATTCGGCAATAGGAATATTGCGCGATTATTTTCTTATTGCATCAGAGCCAGCAGTTGTCGAAATTCCGCCATCAATATCGCATTTGCATTTTACGAAATTTCAAAACAATATCACGAATATTCTGAGCCAATCAGAGTGCAAAATATCACGAATATTCTGAGCCAGAGTGCTCCTTCCGCTGTTGTCGAAATTTCACATTCGCAATAGCGAAATTTCGCAAAAAATTCATTTCGATAAAATATCACGAATATTTGAATTTAGCGAATATTTCTCGAATATTCGGCTATATATTTGTGATATATCGTGAAATCGAATATGGCGTATTCTGCTCAACACTAATAATCACACCAAATGTAGTTAGATTCAGCATTTATATTCACCATTCTGTTTTCCTGTAAAAAAAAAAAAAAAAAAAATGCAGAGCCCAGGAGGGGTACCTAGGCCATACAGGACAGGGCCTGCAGATATAACCCTCTGCGGGGTCTTGGTAGGTCACAGATGTGTGTGCCGCTCGGCTCCTACCGTCTTCCTCGCTTCAGTCCTCTGTGTTCCTAAGAGAGGATCTCTCCCTCTGATTGGAGCCTGGAACCCGCTCACATCCTTGGAATGTCTTCTTTCCAAAAAGGGGGGTAATTTGTACTTTTCTGGCCTGTTAGGGTCTCAAGAAATGAGAGAGGTCATCACTACTTCAGGTGTGGTCACTTTTCAGAGATTGGCAACATAGCTTGTGGACTCTTATTTGAAGAGATACAGACTGCTGGTTCCAGGCTTTTATTTTTACCAGAAGCCATGTGAGGAAGCTAGCTTTCAGTTTTTAAAAGACCCCCAAACCATATATTTTCTGAATGCACAGGACCACTGCAATCCACAGGTGGCCTGGAGCAGACCAAGAAAAAAAATAGACCTCTGTACTAGTCGGCCCTGCCGATGTCCTCTGCTTGCTCTTTGCTGGAGGAGGGGGGGTTATTGATCATGCCCTCGCTTGCTGCTGTTGTTGCGGCTTCTGTCATCTTTGGGAGCTTTTCCCAGGCTGCTGATGAGGACCGCGTGAGTCGACTACATGGCCGCCGGCGCCATCTTGGCTATGGAGAAGGCGCGGCAACACAAAGAAATCGATCATCTTCCCTAGTTTGCCCGCTTCTTTCTTTCTTGATGGCATCAGGGAGGGTGCCCACACTGAGTTCTCTCACTTGTGCCGAGAAACAGAGGAGCCAATTCAGTGAGCTGCCTCCCACTCCGTTGGCTAGCCACACCATTGAAAGTCAATTTTGAATGGAGAAATGTATGTCAGTCAGTCTGCTTCTAAAGAAAAATCCAACATGATCCTCAAACTCTTGCAATCTCAAGTCAAATATATCAGAAGATTGCACTGAAGAAACCCTCAAAATCTGTGGCTGCTGGTGCTCAAATTTTTTTTGGGGGGGGGCGCAAACGAAAAAAAAAAAAAAAAAATTGTAGCCTCACTGTGCTCATCAAATGCAGCCACTGTGGCATCAATTGTCACCACTGTGCCATGCCATCAAATGCAGTCACTATGCCATCAATTCGCACCACTGTGCCATGCCATCAATTTGCAGCCGCTGTGCCATGCCATCAAACGCAGCCACTGCCATCAATTATTACCACTGTGCCATGCCATCAAATGCAGTCACTATGCCATCAATTCGCACCACTGTGCCATGCCATCAAATGCAGTCACTATGCCATCAATTCGCACCACTGTGCCATGCCATCAAATGCAGTCACTATGCCATCAATTCGCACCACTGTGTCATGCCATCAAATGCAGTCACTATGCCATCAATTCGCACCACTGTGTCATGCCATCAATTTGCAGCCGCTGTGCCATGCCATCAAACGCAGCCACTGCCATCAATTATTACCACTGTGCCATGCCATCAAATGCAGTCACTATGCCATCAATTCGCACCACTGTGCCATGCCATCTAATGCAGTCACTATGCCATCAATTCGCACCACTGTGCCATGCCATCTAATGCAGTCACTATGCCATCAATTCGCACCACTGTGCCATGCCATCTAATGCAGTCACTATGCCATCAATTCGCACCACTGTGCCATGCCATCTAATGCAGTCACTATGCCATCAATTTGCACCACTGCCATGCCATCAAACGCAGCTGCTGTGCCATGCCATCAAACGCAGCCGCTGTGCCATTGTCTTCACTGTGCATGCCATTGTCGCCAGTGAGCCATCATCCATAATTTATCTAATTATCTTTTTTTTTTTTTTTTTTTTTTTAAAGAGGAACATAAAAATGCATTTGCATTTTAGATAATGTTTGTACTTACAGGGTATCTTTAAAGTCATTATTAAAAAGATAAGAACTGAAAGAACTATACCAAAAAAATAAATAAAAAATAGATGGCTATAATGTTGTAGAGATTGCAGGAACTCATATCAACCAGTAAAAGCTCTACTTACTATTGTCAGATCAGTGAAAGATGCATTCTGATTGGTTTGCTCTGTGTAACTGCACTTTGCTTAATCTAATAAAACCAATAGAGGGATTTCATAGCATATCTGTTCAGCCCTGAAAAGCATGCACACATGTATTAGCCGAGGCAATAATCAATAATTGATATACACATTTGCATCAATTTATGTGGCATTTTCCATATTTACTTCTACCAGAGAAATAACATTAAACTTCACCTTGAACTGCATGTCTGTAGAAACCAGTTTTACTGCTCTTACACGATAGGGCTTTAGTTCTTCTTTTTTAACAGAATAAATTTTATTAGAGAATAAAATGGTACAGTGGACATGTAAATATCAGCAAAATGGTACAGTAGTATAAGAAAACATAGGTTATCCAATTGTGAAGCATAGAGAGTCATTACTTGCATGGTCGAAATACAATAAACCACAACCACCAGAAGTCACCATCAGGCTAGTGTAACCGGCAAGAAAATTAGAGCTAGAATTCAATCAGCTTGGGCAGCTACCTGCCCAGCCCGCAGGGTCTACCGGGAGTTCACCCCATCCGGGGGGGTGGCCAGAGGAAAGGATACATCAGTGGGGATCAGGGCGTATATCAACAGTCTACACCGTGAGGTGCCTGGCCTCCACCCATCTAGACCATATTTTGTGGAACTTGTTAGGGCAATTACGACCCATATATGTTAACTTATATAAGGGGAGGGCCGCATTCACCAGCTCCCTCCCAGGTGGATCGGGCCTCTTCCAGTGAATCAAAATAGTTTTCCTGGTGTAGTAAGCACAGTAAAAAATAAAACGTTTATGTGTGGCGGTCGGCAGATTATCAGTCACCCCCAAAAGAAGGACCATGGGACTTAGACCAACAGGTGTCCCACTAAGCGAATCAATGTCAGCAACCACCGCCCGCCAGAACTCCTGTATTCAAGGGTAGTCCCAGACCATATGCATGAAATTGCCAACAGCCCCCTACAGCGTGAGCATCGGTCGTCATCTAAACGATAGATGACCGACAATCTTTGTGGTGTGTAATACACTCTGTGAAGAAATTTCACCTGGATGAACCGGTCTTTAGCCGTGATCATCAACGGGACATATTGTTGGAGACCCTCAGACCAGTCTTCTTCTGTGAGACCAGGTATATCCCTCCTCCAGGCATTTAACGCCCGCACTGCACCACTGTTACCAGCACATGTGAGTCTAAGGTATATGGAGGAGAGTGTTCGATCAACAATAGAACAAGTTAAGAGTCCCTCAACCGTGTGTGGAGCCAGGGTAATCGGCTCCGGGAACTGGGCCTGAATTGCATGTCGGAGCTGCAAGAACTGGAAATACATCCACAGGGGCAGGGAGAACCTACTCCTAAGCTCGCTAAAGGTTAGAAGTCGACCTCCGGGCATGATATCCCTGAGGGTCTTGACCCTGCGGCTTGCCCAAGCCTGCGGGTCCGGCACCGTTATCAGATGGGGCAGCCCAGGATTGCCCCACAGCGGAGTATGGGGAGAAAAGGTCCGGGGCTCTACCAGAGTCCCCGAGACCCGCCGCCAAACCCCAACCGTGGTCCTCTTGGGGGTGGTAACATTAGCATTAGAGCGGGGCCCCCTATAAACTAAGCTCAGCATATGACCACAGTATTGCCGCCTCAAGGTTCACTGCAGGGTTTGAACGGTCCTGTGTGAACCTCACCAAGACCAAAACCGCCACCCAATAATATTTTCTAAAGTTAGGCAACGCTAGACCACCCCCCGACACCGGGAGCTGGAGCGTGGACCTGGCGATCCTGGGCACCTCCCCTCGCCACACAAATGCCCCGACAGCCCTATCTAACGCATCAAAGAAGGAGTTGGGAACAGGAACAGGGGTATGCCTAAAAACATAGAGGAACTTAGAAAAGACATCTTCACCAGATTCACCCTACCCACCGGCGTGAGCGGCAGGGTCTTCCAAGCCATACACTTGCTGTGGAAGTTCTGTAGGACCGGGCGGACATTGGCATCCAAGTATTCCGGCAGGTGTCTCTGAACAAGGATACCCAGATATTTAAATTGGTCGACCCACTGGAGGGGGGCCGGCACCCCAGGAGGGGGAGCCATCGGTCGAAGGGGAAAGAGCACTGATTTTCCCCAGTTAATTTTTATGCCCGAGAACCCGCCAAACCTTTCAAAGATCCCAAGGGCCGCCGCCAGGGAAGCGTGGGGGGTCCCCAAGATACAGGAGAGTGTCGTCTGCATACAGCAATATCTTCTATCTACCAGAGGGGGCACCGAGATGCCCACTAACTCATCAGAGGATCGGATCATCGCAGCTAGTGGCTCAACGGCCAACGCGAAAAGTGTAAGGGAGAGGGGGCAGCCCTGACGGGTGCCTCGGCGGAGCGTTAAGGTTGCAGAGAGGATACCACCAGTACGAACCCTGGCTGTTGGGTCGGAGTATAGCATTTGTAGCCAAGAAATAAAGACCGGTCCGAACCCAAATTTGCGCATCACAGCCCACAGCTATCCCCACACCGAGTCAAATGCCTTCTCAGAGTCCAGGGAGGCAACAACCTCCACCCCCCCCCCCACCCCCAGACATCCGATCAATCACTGTAAACAACCAACGCAGATTAATGTCCGTCCCCTTCCCCGGCATAAAGCCTGACTGGTCACCGTGCACCAGGGACGAAATTACCCCATTGAGCCTAGTGGCTAGGACCTTAGTAAGGACCTTGGCGTCCACGTTGAGGAGGGATATGGATCTGTACAACGAGAAGAGCTCAGGGTCCTTACCCGGTTTAGGGATAACCACTATTATCGCCCTTAGCATGGAAGGTGGCAACTTGGCCTCCCGCAACGAGGTCCGCAGCACCTCACCTAGAACTGAAGCCAGTGACTCACTATGTGTCTTGAAAAACTCAGTAGGGAGGCCATCCTCTCCTGGAGTCTTGCCGGCCTGCCTGGAGGCCACCGCAATCTGGACCTCCTTCAGGGTAAAAGGGGCATCCAACCGCGACCGTGCCTCCAGGGTGAGCACAGGGAGCTCAACAGCATCCAGATAGGATTGAAGCTGGGTCGGAGAGTAGTCGACCCTGGAGGAGTAGAGGTCAGCATAATAGGAGGCGAAGCGGGCGTTGATCTCCTCTGGGTCTGTCAGTAGCCTCCCGGAGGGGACCCTGTCTGTTCTCTTGAGAGCCAGGCCAGCATACGCCCCGTCCTCTCACCCTGCTCAAAGATCCTCTGAGATCTATAGAGTAGCTGCTTCTTGGCCGCCGCCATCCTTAGCAGTTGTACTTCTCGAAAGGCCACAGAGAGAGCCAGTCTGCAGCTCTCCTCCCCTGTCACCACATATTGTGCATCCAATGTCTGGGCGGAAGTCTCCGCCCGTAGCAAGGAGTCACGGGAAGCCCGCCGTGCAGCCCCAATGGCGCCCTGATACTGTCCCCTAATATAGGTCTTAAAAAACTCCCAACTACAGGGGGACTTGCTTGGAGGGGGGTCCGAAGACCAGAAGGACACTATAGCCGAGCCTATCTGTGGCTCCACTCTCTCATCCGTTACCCAGTACCTAGATAACCTCCAGAGGCAGTTTGCCGGGGCCGTATTGATTTCTAGTTTTAGCAACACCGGAGCGTGGTCCGAGATACCCCTAGGAAGAGCCGTCACCTCCATCAACCCTATTCAGGACGGGCTGCTGACATAGACCAGGTCAATACGGGACATTGCCATGTAGGAAGCCGAGTTGCATGTATATCCCCTGGTCCGAGGGTGCTTCCACCACCACACATCTGCAAGTCCAAGCACCGAGGCCCAGCGTGAAAGCGGGGAATCCAGTGCTGGATCAGGGGTCAGTTTATCAACATTAGGACAAGGGACCATATTAAAGTCTCCAGCCAGGATCACCGCCTCCACCGGAAACTCTGCAACCACTTGCGCGATCCTAGCAAGGAGGCCCATCGTAGCAGGGGGGGGGGGACATACAGGCCCACCAGTACTAGGGGTTGACCCTCCACCACCGCATGTACCACTACATATCTGCCCTCAGGATCCAACCGCAGATCAAGTAAAGTGAAAGGCAGGGGCTTGTGTATAAGAACACTAACGCCACGGGCTCGGGAGGTATACGTGGAGTGATAGTAGTGTCCCACCCACATTTTTTTGAGACTAAGGACCCTACCACCCACCAAGTGGGTCTCCTGAAACAGGCAGACATCTGGGTTATAATCCTTAAGGAACTTGAAAACCAGCGCCCTCTTAATATGGGAGTTTAGCCCCCTAACATTCCATGAGATTAAGGTCAGAGGAGCCATGTCAAGAAGCAGAAGCACATTAGCGGGGTCCCCCCCTCCTAACCCACCTGCCCCGCAAGGGCTTTGGTTCTACATAGATTTTGTCAGGTCTGGATAACCCACTGCCATAGAAGTCTAGCATTTGTTTTCAGGAACACACATATGTCGAGTAGGACAAGCTGGCTAAACTCAGGACGTTGCAGTAAAGAAATCATGGTGTAGCCGTTGAGAAGGGGATCTGTCAGCATCAGTCTTTTAATTAATAATCATTGCAATAGGAAGAAGGGGGGCACTTACCTTAATGCTTCCACGTCCCTGATGTCTTCTCCCGCCATGGTGACGCTTCAGCCAATCAGGTTCCTGATCATCAGAATCCGGGAACCTGATTGGCTGAAACAGCCGTCAGTCTCATACAAGGAACGCAGGGAGACTGCGCTCTGAGTATAGAAATCCGAGAAGTCTATCAGAGCCAGCGGCTCTGAAAGGCAGTTCCTCACAGCCAACCAGCTGCCGCTATTCAGGTAACCGGTGCCCTATGTCTGGTTATATGAATAGACCAGCGGCTTCAAGGTTGGTCATCTGCAACCAATAAAGTGTTCCATCACCTGAAAAAGTATTTACAAATTACATGTTTTTCGTAATTTTTTCTTCTCCCTTTAGGAAGATCCTGATTAACTGCGTGTTCCAGTTTGGAACGTACCTGGTGGTTGAGCCCAGTATGCAGGGGGCGGCCTCTCGTATTCCTCTAATTCAAAAACCCCTGATAGAGCAGGCAGGGACTCGGAAGTACAAAGGGGCACAAGTGCCTGACAGGAAAGCTGATGTGGATACAGCCGACAGCAGGGAGGTGTTCAGTAGACTGGAACAGTATGCAGGCGGCTGGATACAGCAGGGAGGTGTTCTGTAGTTCAGGAGACGAGCAGGTGGAGGCAGGCTAGGTCAAGCACGGCGGGCAGATCAGGTACAGGAATGGAATCCAAAGAGGAGCCAAGGTACAAGTCAGGTCGGTATCAGGCAGGTAGCAATCGGGCCAGAGGAGTAGCAGAAGCGGAGTCAGGACGAGCCGGGATCAGAGGCAGGGGCAGCAAGCAGGAATGGTCAGAGATGAGCCAAGTCAGACAGGAATCGGATATTCAGAGTAACGCATAGCAGGGGTCTCGGAACGCTGTAGACCAGACCACAAGGCGTCCTTCTCCTTTTTTAAATAGCGCATCTGTCGCGAGGTGTGCGTGTCCTTGTGCCGTCATTCCTGCCATTGCGCACGCCTAACGGCCGTTCTAATTGGGAACCTGTTACTCAGATTGCTGGAACGCCTTTCTTGATATTTGCCATAAAAATCCAGTAGAAAATACAAAAGTTTCACAAAATGCATCTGTTTTTAGGTCTTTCATGGTACCTTTTGTTTAACCTTTGCAGAATCAGTTGATCCTTCAGTTGATATCTGCTCAAAATGCCCCACTGTGGTTTTCCAGTTTTTGAAGAGCATCAACTTTGCTGCATAACAGGCACACTGTAGGATGTGCTGGATAGCCAAGTCCACTGATGAGTATTTTAGCGAAAATTCCTCGGAGGGGATGAGCGAATTAAGGCTAGGGATGTGAGACGAATGAGGCGCGGACAAGTCCTAAATCAAAACAAAATTTATTGGAAAACTTCCTGGAGACATCCCCAATAGGGCTAACCCTCCACATGGAAAAAGGTGATGATAGAAACGGACGATCAAGAACCCTTTGGTTTGCTCCGCCTGTAGCAATTCATCGACAACAGCCGGGTTATTCTCTGCCGACCTCAAATTGTTACATTCAAAGGTCTCTGTTGGAAGGGTGATGAGGCCAGTATGGAAAACTGTGGAAAATCCCTCCAGCAAAAACTGTCTAACCGCCGGTTGATCCGGCATAGTCAAGATGTACCAAGCGGCTTGACCAGGCAGGCGGACTTATGGTGAGCTCTGAAGCAGTTGGCGCAAACGTGCAACAACCTACATTGGTTGTAATTACAACCCGAATAATTGTAGTTGTTGCACAGCTGAGCTTTCCCTAGGTAACGTATGGGTCTACCCATCTTGTCCACCTGCCCAGGGGTTCCCGCTGACCCCACTGCTGCCTGCTTGGAGGGCCCCACCTGACTAGTGGACTCAGCATTTGAACACCAGGCTTGTGGTATGAGCCGAGGACTGGCAGCTGGTACACACCGGGGACTTTTGACTGGCGAAATGCCTACAAAACCATTCCATGTCAATGCTGCCCCACCATGACACCACCTGGAACTGAGCCCATGTGGCCGCCACTTTAGCCCCAAAGGATCGGTGATAATCATAGAAGATTGAGCCACCGTACTTATGAGCTAAATCCAATTTCTCCCTCCTTCCTGGGCTAAACAAACATATATAGGCCTGGATTCACGTAGCACTTACGCGGCATATCTCGAGATACGCCGCGTAAGTGTAACGATGTGCCGTCGTATCTGTGTGCTGTGCCCATAGAACTAGATACGCCTGAAAATAGGCTTCTTATGACCGACGTAACTTGCCTACGCCGGCATATCTTGGGCGCATATTTCCGCTGGAGGCATATGGGAAATTCAATTCCCATATGCAAATGAGTGAGATACGCCGATTCACGAACGTACTTGCGCCCGGCGCATTATTATACGCTGTTTGCGTAAGTCGTACGTCCGGCGTAATGTTAAACCACATAAAGCAGGAGTAAGTCATGTTAAGGTATGGACCAGGGAACACAGCCGTCGTATTTAACGTTGTTTACGTAGTAGTACGTGAATAGGGCTGGGCTGGGCGTAGGTTACGTCAAGTTACGTCGTAGGCAGTGATTCGACGTATCTTATGGAGTATTTACGACGTGATTCTGACGCATGTGTACTGGGATGCGTCCACGGGACGGTGCATGCGCCGTTCGTTCGGCCCATCATTTGCATGGGGTCAAGCTTCATTTAAATGTATCACGCCCACCTACTTTGAATAAGGCGGGCTTACGCCGAGCGAGTGCTTTGTGAATACTTTGCTCGCCGCTCTGCGCAGCGTCGGCAAAATGTATATTCGATACGCCGGCATAACTATATGCGCCGATCTACCTGAATCCGGCCCGATGTCTCTGAAGATGCCAAATGCCAGCATAAACTCCGGTTAGCCGAGTTTGCGATTGAGCCTGGGATCTTTTGGTTTTCAGTACCACCGACACCTCCCCACAAGTAAAAGACTTGTTCTCCGAAACATCCTGGGCCGCTATGAGCAAGGAGGCCAAATTAACATCTTTCCCCTCCAAGATGTCCTTCTTGATATTGTCTGGGATAAAATGGGCTGGAGACACCGCAGGTGGGGCAGCCAACGGTGACAGGACCCCCGTAGGTAAAGCTGTGACATTTCCTGCGGCTGGGCTCGGGAGCACAGGCACTGGGGGTGCTGCAGCCACCTCGGCACTGGCTGGCACTACTGTACTAGCCAAGGCCCGGGCCTCAGTCACCTCCATCCTTTCTTGTAACTGCACCATGGAGGTAGACAGCGTATTTAGCACCGCATGAAACTGCACCAATGAGTTGTGTACCGACACATGTTCAGCGCTGGTGGCAGGTGGTGACTGTGAAAGAGATGGGAAACACAACCTAAAAAGTTCCGCTCTCCTTGCTGTTGAGGGGAAAGAAATGCCTTTGCGGCGGAGTTCAGCAATAAGTCTGGGCACAGTCCAACTCCTTAAGGAAGGTGAACGTCCATGCTCCGAACCCCTACGCGGAGTAGGTGGGACGAATGAGAAGTCCTCGCTTTCTGCCACTTGCCGAAATCGAAAGAGACAAAACTTCAGACATTGAAAAAATTGGATACCTCTAAACAAGGTGGGATTTTTCGGGCAACCATAAAAAGTGATGACAACTAGGTCATAAAAAATATATAAATTTAATACAAAATATAAATATAGAAAAACACAATAACACGTCAAAATACAGATACAAATATCAGACTAGAAAAAATTGTTATTGCTGTAGATCATCATGTGCCCCAGGACAAGGCTAAGGGCATGGATTGTCGTTTCCGACGCGTTTCAAATGTTAATTTTACATCCTTCTTCAGGGAAATTAAACAGTAGAATTTTTTCTGAAACATGAAAATACAAAATAAAATGAAGGAAAAAAACTATTTGTGGTCAAGCATAAGCATTGCAGAATGTGGGCAAAAGGTTCATTATCTAAAAGAAAAGGACTCACCTTCTCCCAGACAAGGAATACCTAGATTAACCCCAGGGGGAGGCGTGGGCGCACCAACACCCAAAAAGGGAGATGACTGGGCCGGGTGATGTATCCAAGGCCCTAGAGGGCTCCTTCATTCAAGAGGGTTCCAGAACCATGGGGGGTGGGTGATAGTCAAATCCACCATTCGGTCAGCAACCAAACATAGCCAAGGCAACCAAACATAAACTTCAGACAATAACATGAAAAGCCATTGCCCCCCTAAAAGCCCAAACACGTGACTGCATTGGTGGCCGAAAATAGAGCGTGAACTACTAAGCATGACCCGGAACCAGCAATGATAAATGAAATGAGCGAGCCCGAGCGACCTGCAGCGCGACAACAGGTATTTACAAACGAACACTCAGGGCTACGATACCCACAGGTCGTGGTGGGCATTTATAATGAGAAATGATGGTGCAATACCAGACATGTGATGTACAGGCGAGAAGATTGTGGTCCAACAATCATTTAAAACAAAACCTGAGCCTGTACGGAACTGTATACGTGACAGAACCTGAAAGCAATTGGACCTGGGCAAAATTACCTGAACCCATGAAAGCATACATACGTACCTGCTGACCCAGAGAAGACACAGCAATCTACCTGAAAGAATTAATACCACATGTACCGACGGAAAAAATGACCGCATGAAAAAAGAAATAACCAGACAAAAGAAATGAAAATGCGGTCAAAAGACCTGAAATGACCACCCCAGATTCAACGTCCCCCATGCATCGTGGCAGAAAGCCCCCCCCCCCTTAAACGCCAATCTCAAAACGCATGACAGATCAATCAATGAGAAATCGCATGACGGTTTTACCAATGACAAATCGTATGACGGATTTATAATGGCAAATGGCATGATGGATTTACCATGATAAAACATGGGATGGTAGAGCTTGCTCATGCGGGACTGAAACGCTAAATGACAATGTGCCCAATGAGAGTCCCTGTGAGCCAACCTCTCCCCCACCCTCCCGGCATAGAACGTTTGCCAAATAGTAACCAGGCTGCCCCTCAGTGTTCTATGAAAAGGTGTATGGAAAGAAACAACCTCATAAGACAAGGACATGATACATGTGCATATACAACGTGCTGGGTCTATTAGAATGGCACCTATGAATACTGGTGTGTGAAGATACCAACTCCCCCTCTATGCCGTTTTTTTACTGAGTACATGCTTTAAGACATATAGTTTAACTGGGGTACGGATATAGACCAGGAAACCACCCCTGCAAGCCTGTAACCAAGAGACAAGCACCCCCCGCCTGGGATCTACTTCCCCCGGCCATGATTGGCGACACAAGTGATTCCCCCCTTCCGTGCCCCGCACGAGGCTCCCGAGGGGTTCCCCATGTTGCCAGAGTGTGAGGTGAGTGCCTGCGGCCAGCCTTCTAATGTATCTTTTTGTTTCCCCACTTCCCTGGAGAACAGGAAATGCTCTGTCCATAAGAAGATCCTGGAGTATTACTGCACTGAGGACTCCTCCTGTATCTGTGTGTCCTGCAGGCTGGATGGAGAACATCGGGGACACCAGGTGGAGACTCTGGATGAGGCCTCTGCGATAAAGAAACTGAGGAATGTTCTGCAGAAACGGATGAGAGAGAGGAGACAGAGAAAAGAGTCCAGAGCCTGCAGGAACACAGGAGGAAAGTACAAGGAAAAGCAGATGATGAACCAGAGAGAGTCACTGTCCTGTTCAGAGACCTCAGGGGACGTCTGGAAGACCTGGAGAAGAGAGTCCTGAGTAAGATCTGCAGGCCGGCGGAGCGGATCTCTATGTTAATCAATGATCAGGTCCAGGATCTGGAAATAAAGGAGAAGGATCTGTCCAGGAAGATGGTGGACATTGAGGAGCTGTGTAACATGACAGATCGACTGACTGTCCTACAGGAATCAGACACAGGTGACTTGTGTGATACTGAGGATGGAGATGATGAGGACAGAGAGAGACGTGATAAACTCCTCCATGATGCAGGGGATCTGGATGTGGCGGGGATCTCATACACATTACACACAGGTCTATCTTATATCATGTCTGGGGTAAATGTAGAGAAATTTACAGGCACACGTGTCTGTCCACATTCTACTACAAAGGGCAAAGGCCACATCAATGCTGATCCATCCAGGAGATGTCCCCAACTCTCCCCCACCATACAACCATCCAGGAGACGTCCCCCAACCCTCCCCCACCATAAAACCATCCAGGGGACTTTCCCCCAACCCTCCCCCACCATACAACTCTCACACTCCGCCAGGCTGGAGGAACAAGTATTGAGTCTGTTTTTTTTTTTTATAAAAGTGTATTTTGTGCACTTGTTCTGCCACCTTTCTCCATGCCCCGGGTGGAAATGGCGGGGACACAGCCCGTCCTACCTGCTCCGCTTTGAAGCCCAACGGGGCAGAGGGACTCCCTATAAGGGAGTGAGAGGATCTAGCCCGCTCAAACAGCCCCGTTAGTCCTTTGCCTCTCTAAAAAAAGAGACCGCATGGTCAAAGTGCGTGCATGTTAACCCAATTTCGAGTGCGTGTAAGTGTGGTGGTTTTTGTAGGAGGGGGGTGGGCGTACTAAGCGCAGGCTTACCTCGCATAGCACACCCACCGGGAGCCGGGCTAGGACCACCAAACTCAATTCACATGTAGCCGAGACCGGGAACCGAACCCCTAGCTGCAGAGGTGAATGGCTTGTCAGCGCAGTGCCAATCGCGTTGAGCCACTGCAGCTCCCAGTATTGGGTCTGTTCAGCAAACATCGGGGTTTGCAGACATAATATTGGATGTGAGGACAGCTGGTAATGGTCTTTATATATCAGATGACAGGAAACCCTCTCCTTACTACTGCACACCTAATCAAATTCTACCCCTCCCATCGACCAAAAGAATATGGCCAGGTGAGCCAATCAGATACACCCATATGAGATGATGCTTGCTTATGTCACTTTGGCTATAAAACTGTGATTTAAATAAAGCTTGTCCTATCTTTGCTGTTGGAAGACGATGGAGACTGCAGTCTGAGTTATTGTCTGTCTGCAGGCTCACGTCATCATGAATTTGGCTCAGCGGCAGAATAGAATACGTGTCATGGAATATATGAAAAGATTGCACAATATCTGAAGAAACCCTCAAAATGTAAATATCTTTTCAGCTTTAGCCAATACAGTTTTGGTGTATAGACTGCAATTCTTTTTCACCGACTTCAAGGTTGGTCATCTGCAGCCCATAAAGTGTTCCATCACCTGTAAACTTGTCTAAAAATGTCCAAGTTTTGTTTTTTTCTTCCTTTACAAAGATCCAGGAGACATCCCCAACCCTCCCTCACCGTACAACCATCCAGGAGACTTCTCCAACACTCCGCCACCATACAACCACTTAAGCCACTCCAACCCTCCCCCACCATACAACGCTCACCTCACCAGGCTGGAGGAACAATTATGGGGGCTGTACAGCAAACTTTGGGGGTTATATTGTTGGATGTGAGCATAGCTGGACATTGAGATACATCTATCAGATGACGGGAATATTGCATCCTGCACATGATATCAGAATTACCCAGAAACATTAAGGTCAGGTGATGAGCAGCCAGAGTTTCTCCTCAGGGCGACATTACTGGGAAGTTGATGTTGGGAGGTCATTGTACTGGGGAGTCGGGGGTTACCCCAGTATAGACAGACATGAGAGAACAGGTCAGGGATTGGTTCTCAGAAGTAGTCCCTGGGCTTTGGAGATGTGGAGGGATAAATATTTTGTGATACATGACAATCAAATCCAAATTTCACCACAAAGTCTCCAGTATCAGAGGTCAGGATCGATCTAGATTATTACCTGTACATTCTCCCCACTAAAACACCCCCCCCCCCCCCATATTGTACACAACACATTTGTAGAGTGGAAATTCTATTGTTCCTTTTTGAATAGAGAATATTTGTCTAAACCCAATGATACCTCCATTCATCTTTGGTGGTCAGTACTGCCATTGGATGTGACGCATACAATTGAGGGGGGGGGGGGCTGCTTTGCAACTGCCCAATCACTGAGTACAATGCATGTAGCCATGTTTTGGGCTTTACAGGATCTGAGGGAGTTGCATATTGCCGCCTCCTCCATCTGTCTAACACCTCTGATAAGTGATCCACCCCAGAATGCTTTTCAGAGGAGCAGCAAGGTCTGCTACATGTGTAATCTTAAACTGGCCACACAGAATTTAAATTCCTCAAAGAGAGGCTCAGCAAGTTTAGTAACAATCCCAAGATGTAACAGGGGGGAGGGGTGTTTTACTTTGACATACACTTCACAATTGGTTTGGTTGATATTGATGAGATCCTTTTTCCTTTTTAGGATCAGATCAATAGCACAGGATAGTTCTGTGATTGGAGGAAAAGTGAGGAGTTGTCTGTAGGAACGTTTCCATGTTTCTTCTTCTAATAAACCAGAAGTTCTCAACTCCGCTCCCCAAGTACCCTCAACAGGCCAGGTTTGCAGGTTTTCCCTTTATCTTGTACAGGTGCTTTAAATCTGAGCCAATGGCTTGATATTTCAGACAGCTCAATTATCTAAGAGAAATTCCCAAAACATGGCCATGGGGGTACTTGAGGACAGGGTTGAGAACCCCTGAAATAAACAAAACCAGATGAGTTCCTCCATCCAATAGATGTATATGGCGGGGGGTCAGTTTTCGTAAAGATTTTTATTAATCATCCAATAAAGTGATATAAAAGGGTTAACCTGGGAAAGGGAGGAGCTATAGGTCAATTGGAATAGCTGAGGGAGGTCATGTGATTAGTAAGTGGGAAAGTCTTGAGCTTGGGGCACTGTCACATTGGTTAGTGTTGGTCATGTGATGAGTGGGCGGGGTGATGAAGCAGTCATGTGATGAGTGGGCGGGGTGATGAAGCAGTCATGTGATGAGTGGGCGGGGTGATGAAGCAGTCATGTGATGAGTGGGCGGGGTGATGAAGCAGTCATGTGATGAGTGGGCGGGGTGATGAAGCAGTCATGTGATGAGTGGGCGGGGTGATGAAGCAGTCATGTGATGAGTGGGCGGGGTGATGAAGCAGTCATGTGATGAGTGGGCGGGGTGATGAAGCAGTCATGTGATGAGTGGGCGGGGTGATGAAGCAGTCATGTGATGAGTGGGCGGGGTGATGAAGCAGTCATGTGATGAGTGGGCGGGGTGATGAAGCAGTCATGTGATGAGTGGGCGGGGTGATGAAGCAGTCATGTGATGAGTGGGCGGGGTGATGAAGCAGTCATGTGATGAGTGGGCGGGGTGATGAAGCAGTCATGTGATGAGTGGGCGGGGTGATGAAGCAGTCATGTGATGAGTGGGCGGTGATTATATCTGGGTGGAGAGGAGAAGCAGTCAGTCATGTGTATGTTGGGAGAGGGAGTTGTGCTCTGTGGGGGTGGATGTTCTACCAAAATACAATGACATTGAAGCTGTTTGTAGGGAAGATCTTGATTGATATCTCAGCACAGAGATAGAGAAGGACAGAGATGACTTGTATCTCAGTATAGGGAGAGAACCAACTTGTATTTCAGTACCGGGAGATTTCTATATCAGAGACGGAGCTCAGTCCCGGGAAATCATTCATACCTAGGACTTGGTTGTCTCTTCTGAGCTTCTAGAAATAGAAGAAGATCCAGAAAGTTCTGTGTTGGGAAACGTTGATACCAATTTATATTATCTGGATGGAGATCCTGAAGGACATATTTTGGGATTGTGAATGGAGCATCTACCCTGTGTGTATAGAGCTCTATGGGGCATGTGGTGGGGGGTGGTGTATAGAACCCCATGGGGCATGTGGTGGTGTATAGAACCCCATGGGGCATGGGGTGGTGTATAGAACCGCATGGGGTGGTGTATAGAACCCTATGGGGCATGCAAATTCCAATTGGTTGAGGGTCCAGCCTCAAAATGCTTTCCACCTTGTATGAGGTTGGGGTTTGAGGTATAGAAGATTACCTGCCCCCTCCCTTTTGGAATAAAAATGCAGCAATTCCTTCAGTTTAACTTTTTCTTTACACTTTTGGTCAATATGAATAATTCTTAAAACTGAAAGTGATTTTTGGGCTCATCAGGCTTTTCATGCAGTAAATGCAAAGCATCGTCCTCCTCTCCATACACACTGCAGGCTCTTCCCATGTAGTGATGGGTTTAGGCTGGGTTCACACTACTACACTGCTTTCATCCTACTTTGCTCTATAGAACTGGCTGGTACTCCTGCGCTGTGATGGATAAGTGTGGGAACGATGGAGTGACAAGGGAAGGAAGAGGAGGGGAAATGCAAAACTGGAGGTGGGCACTGCAGCAAACAAAAAAGGAGGTCTTTCCAATGAAGGACAAAAGTGAATGCGATAAGTGTGAGTGTCTGCGCTGTGATTAAACTAATGAGGGATAAACAAGAAAAAAAGGGTGATGAAAAGGGAGGGAGGGGGGGGGGTGTAAGGTGATGTTTGAATCGGGGAAATCAAACGTGGTCAGATGCAAAAGGAAGTGACCTACAAAAATGGTAAATAAATCCAATCCTAGCTGGACTGAGTGACAGTGAACACAAAAAAAACAATGCATGTATAAAATATATATAATAACTGGTGTGTGTGCTACAAATAACTATGAAACAAACAATTGCAGTGAGTGGGGACCCAAATCAGTGAAACCAGAAAAGGGAGACTCACAGTTCAAAGTGCAGAAGTGACTTGGGTGAACAATAAGTTTGGTACCAAAGTCCAATAAGTGAAGGAGTGCAACCCAATTCAATCCATGGACCGTGCAACCCACACCATTAGGTGAATAAGGCGGCTTACCTCCTGGTTGTCACTCACAAACAAGGTAAATTGCTAGTACTTCAGCCTCCTGTTAGATGAATATCTTCTTAACAGATCGCAATGTTTGACCATACATGTAGGAAAAAAGATATATATATATATATTGTAGCTTTGGCCTCCTGCCACTCAAAGGAAAAAGGGTTTCTCAAGGATGCAGTGGGTAAGTGTACACTTACGCAACTCACACTGTGTGTAAGGGGAAGGTGCCTGTCTCCACGAGCACCGAGCTCGTATCCTGATCTTCTCACTGTAAGCACTCTGTTCCTCAGGTATCCATGAGAGCGGCCGCTCATATCAGGGTAAAGGAGCAGAGAGGGGAGAGAAGGGGGGGGCACATCGCGTAAGACTGCACAGCAACATTTTTAATAAACAAATAAATAAAAAACTCACATTGAGCAATGTAAAAACGGTCGCATCTCCTACGAGCACCGCGCTCGTCTGCCGTCCGTTAGATGTTGCTCCCAATCAGTACTCTAGTGTCCCGACGCGTGTTCGTCACATCACGTGACTTCATCAGGTTCCCCTGATAGTTATTTGTAGCACACACCAGTTATTATATATATTTTATACATGCATTGTTTTTTTTGTGTTCACTGTCACTCAGTCCAGCTAGGATCGGATTTATTTACCATTTTTGTAGGTCACTTCCTTTTGCATCTGACCACGTTTAATTTCCCCGTTTCAAACACCACCTTCCACCCCCCCCCCTCCCTCCCTTTTCATCACCACTTTTTTTCTTGTTTATCCCTCATTAGTTTAATCACAGCGCAGACACTCACACTTATCACATCTACTTTGCTCTGTGTTCAATGTTTCCCTATGAGAGCGTCTTGTAGCGTCCTACACAAGTCGGTCCGACTTTGAAAATGCTCCCTGTACTACTTTTGGTCCTACATTGATCCTACTTCAGGCCCATTGAATATCATTGAAGTCGGACCAAAGTAGTATCCTGTTCATGAAAGTAGGATGGATGTAGGACCAATGTAGGATAAATGTAGGACCAATGTAGCAGAGCAAAGTAGGATGAAAGTAGTGTAGTAGTGTGAACCCAGCCTGAGTCCTTAGCTGGGGGATGGGCTCATTACCCCCCTGTGTGCTCCTATTTGCCTCCCTGCTTCTCACTGATCGCTTCCCCCCTCTAATTGCCAATCATCTGATATTGTGTCCAGCAGTTCCAATAATGTGGAATACACTTGGTGACATGACTCGTTTGGTAACGGCCATTGTTTCATTACAATGTAGAAATTGTACGAGAGAGAAAAATGAAATATAAACAAACTCTCATTAGTGTCGGATATAATACATTGGTGTCAGGAATTCCTCCATCACTGATCACCAATGGTGTGAAATTACATAATACGGACACTGGAAGTTTAGTCTCTCTGATCTCACTCGGGATGTTTCACCGCCATGTTTGACCCCGGCCAATAATATGAATACCTTTTGTACCATAAGGCCTGTTTCACACCTATACATGTTTCATTGTGTTTGGACCTGGGAAGCCATTGCCCCCCTAAAAGCCCAAATACGTGACTGCATTGGTGGCCGAAAATAGCGCGTGAACTACTAAGCGTGACCCAGAACCAGCAATGATGAATGAAATGAGCGAGCCCGAGAGACCTGCAGCGCGATAACAGGTAATTACAAACGAACACTCAGGGCTACGATACCCACAGGTCGTGGTGGGCATGTATAATGAGAAATGATGGTGCAATACCAGACATGAGATGTACAGTACAGGCGAGAAGATTGCGGTCCAACAATCTATTTAAAACGAAACCTCAGCCTGTACGGAACTGTAGACGTGACAGAACCTGAAAGCAATTGGACCTGGGCAAAACTACCTGAATCCATGAAAGCAAGCATACCTACGTACCTGCTGACCCAGAGAAGACGCAGCAATCTACCTGAAAGAATTATTACCACATGTACCGACGGAGAAATGACCGCATGAAATGTATAACCAGACAAGAAATGAAAATGCGGTCAAAAGACCTGAAATGACTACCCCAGATTCAACGTCCCCCATGAAATGCCCATCGTGGCAGAAAGCCCCCCCCCCCCTTAAACGCCAATCGCATGACAGATCAATCAATGAGAAATCACACGACAGACTTACCAAAGACAAATCGTATGACAGTTTTGCCAATGACAAATGGCATGATGGATTTACCATGATAAAACACGGGATGGTAGAGTTTGCTCATGCGGGACCGAAACGCTAAATGACAATGTGCCAGATGAGAGTCCCTGCGAGCCAACCCCCCTCCCGGCAGAAAACATTTGCCAAATAGTAACCAGGCTGCCCCTCAGTGTTCTATGAAAAGGTGTATGGAAAGGAACAACCTCATAAGACAAGGACATGATAAATGTGCAGATACAATGTGCTGGGTCTATTAGAATGGCACCTATGAATACTGGTGTGTGAAGATACCAACTCCCCTCTATGCCGTTTTTACTGAGTACATGCTTTAACCACTTGAGACCCGCGCTATTGACAAAAGCTGTCTACAGCGCGGCTCTCAGGTGCCAACTGGACGTCTTTGGACGTCATTTCAAGTGCATTACCCGCGCGCGCCCCTGGGGGGCGCGCAGCGGGTAAACACTGTCCCGGCGCATCGCTGGGAAGCCGATGCGTGTACCTGGCGGCCACGATGTCCGCCAGGTACACGCGATCGTCGGGAACACAGCAGGGACATGGAGCTCTGTGTGTAATGATGGGGAGTAAACACAGAGCTCCACGTGCTGTCAGAGGAGAGGAGACCGATCTGTGTCCCTTGTACATAGGGACACAGCATCGGTTACCTCCCCCAGTCACCCCCCTCCCCCCACACAGTTAGAACACACCCAGGCTACACATTTAACCCCTTCCTCACCCCCTAGTGTTAACCCCTTCCTCACCCCCTAGTGTTAACCCCTTCCCGTCACATTTATACCGTAATTAGTGCATTTTTATAGCACTGATCGCTGTATAAATGTGAATGGTCTCAAATTTGTGTCAAAAGTGTACGATACGTCCGCCGCAATATCACAGTCCCAATAATAATCGCAGATCGCCGCCATTACTAGTAAAAAAAAAAATAATAAAAAAAATCATAATTCTGTTCCCCATTTTGTAGGCGCTATAACTTTTGCGCAAACCAGTCGCTTATTGCGATTTTTTTTTTTTTTTTTTTTTTTTACAAAAATACATCAAATTACGTATCGGCCTAGACTGAGAAAAAAAAATAGTTGTTTTTTTTTAAAAACAATTGGGATATTTTATTATAGCAACAAGTAAAAAATATATATATATTTTTAAAATTGTTGCTCTTTTGTTTACAGCGCAAAAAATAAAAACCGCAGAGGTGATCAAATACCACCAAAAGAAAGCTCTATTTGTGGGGGAAAAAAGGACGTCAATTTTGTTTGGGAGCCACGTCGCACGACCGCGCAAATGTCAGTTAAAGCGACAGTGCCGGAAGCTGAAATTTCGCCTGGGCACGGAGGGGGTTTATGTGCCCAGTAAGCAAGTGGTTAAGACATATAGTTTAACTGGGGTACGGATATAGACCAGGAAACCACCCCCGCAAGCCTGTAACCAAGAGACAAGCACCCCCCGCCTGGGCTCTACTTCCCCCCCCCCCGGCCATGATTGGCGACACAAGTTATTCCCCCCCTTCTGTGCCCCCCGAGGGCTTTCCCATGTTACCAGAGTGTGAGGTGAGTGCCTGCGGCCAGCCTTCTAATGTATCTTTGGTTTCCCCACTTCCCTGGAGAACAGGAAATGCTCCGTCCATAAGAAGATCCTGGAGTATTACTGCACTGAGGACTCCTCCTGTATCTGTGTGTCCTGCAGGCTGGATGGAGAACATCGGGGACACCAGGTGGAGACTCTGGATGAGGCCTCTGAGATGAAGAAGAAGAAACTGAGGAATGTTCTGCAGAAACTGATGACATAGAGAGAGGAGACGGAGAAAAGAGTCCAGAGTCTGCAGGAACGCAGGAGGAAAGTACAAGGAAAAACAGATGATGAAGCAGAGAGAGTCACTGTCCTGTTCAGAGACCTCAGCAGACGTCTGGGAGACCTGGAGAAGAGTCCTGAGGGAGATCTTCAGGCAGACAGAGCGGATCTCCATGTTAATCAATGATCTGCTCCAGGATCTGGAGATAAAGAAGGAGGAGCTGTCCAGGAAGATGGGGGACATTGAGGAGCTGTGTAACATGACGGATCCTCTGACTGTCCTCCAGGAATCAGACACAGGTGACTTGTGTGATACTGAGGATGGAGATGATGAGGACAGAGAGAGACGTGATAAACTCCTCCATGATGGAGGGGATCTGGATGTGGCGGGGATCTCACACACATTACACACAGGTTTATCTGATATCATGTCTGGGGTAAATGTAGAGAAATGTACAGGCACACATGTCTATCCACATTCTACTACAAAGGGCAAAGGTCACATCAATGCTGAACCATCCAGGAGATGCCCCCCAACCCTCCCCCACCATACAACCATCCAGGAGATGTCCCCAACCCTCCCCCACCATACAACCATCCAAGAGACGTCCCCCAACCCTCCCCCACCATACAACTATCCAGGGGACGTCCCCCCCCAACCCTCCCCCACCATACAACTCTCACACACCGCCAGGCTGGAGGAACAAGTATTGGGTCTGTTCAGCAAACATCAGGGTTTAAAGACATAATATTGGATGTGAGGACAGCTGGTAATGGTCTTTATATATCAGATGACATAAAACCCCCTCCTTACTACTGCACTCCTAATCAACTTCTACCCCTCCCATCGACCAAAAGAATATGGCGACAAAGTCCTGGAATGTTCCCTCGTGGTCAAGAAACAGACGTCACAAGAGAACACCATATGTGGATGAGCCAATCAGATACACCCATATAAGATAATGCTTGCTTATGTCACTTTGGCTATAAAACTGTGACTTGAATAAAGCTTGTCCTATCTTTGCTGTTGGAGGACGATGGAGACTGCACAGGATAGAATGCCCATAGCGTAAAATTGCTTCAACAGCGATGTTTATTTTAAAAAAGTATTACACTTACAATTGGGCTGACAATGCATGCATTGAAACAAGGCATCCGCCTATATGAACGGCTGATCTCGGCGTCTTCTCCTTGTATCCTCCCGCTGTCCCTGCTTGCTGTGTGAGATGTGATGGCGTCGGGACGCAAGCAACACCTACGCGTTTCGTCACATGATGACGTCGTCGGGGATTGGCTGCTGCGTCGCCGACGTCACGTCTGCCCTTAAATGCCACCGATCCGCCATTTTGGAAGTGGGAAAAGCGGCGAAAACAGGGCTGCCCTTCTCTGACATAGTTCCCTATTGGTGAGAATGGAAAAAAAACTGACAGAGCAAGTAAATACTTAGAAAGAAGGGGAAGAGCGGCGGAACACAGTACTGTCATCATGTGGCCAAATAGGAGAAGACAGCAAGTATAAAATATATACTAGACTCACAGTCAAGCTTGACAGCATAGGGAGAACGGGAAGAGACATCAAGATGCACAGTAACCTTAGGTACATAAAAAACATATAAAATATAAATATTTCTTATTAAAGAAAATATAATATATTTAATAAATCCTCAAGATTCGGGACAAAGATAAAATCCTAAAATAAAAAATAAAAAATAAAATATTTTTTTTTTTTTTTTTTAAACATTCTGTAAAGAGAATGGTAAATTGAGCCTATAGTCCTAGGAGTTGTTTATGAAGCTATTTACATCCCTATCCACATTGAGCCCATGTGGGATATAACATTTCATGTTGAAAATCCACTGGGTCTCAATCCTGGAAATAGAGCAAACTTTGTTTACACTTCGCCAATGTGGCTGTAACTTGACAATAGGAATAAACAGGGTCCCCTCCAAGTTTTTATTATGACACTGAGCATAATGCTTGGATAGGTTGTGCTTGGTAAAACCCCGCCTAATGTTACCGACGTGTTCCTCCAGTCGCACGTGTACTTACCTCTTAGTTCGTCCAATGTACTGTTTTGAACAGGGACACTGAATGAGATAGATAACATGGTCACTTGGACATGTGATAAAATAATCGATGGGGTAAGATTTCAATGTCTGTGTTGATTGAAATGACTATTTCACTCCCCTGAAATTGGTCTACTTTACAGATATTACACTTCCTACAAGGGAAAAACACTTTCATAGTTTGGAAAAAGGAAATCGTATTAGGGAGGTTGATAACATTAGGTGCCAACTTGTGGCGCAGAGATGGTGCTCCCCTAAATAGGACCACTGGTTTATCAGGAATGGCAGGACCAAGTACTCTGTCATTCTTTAAAATGTTCCAATATTGAAATTTGTTTTAACTGAAAAATATTGGTTGGAAAAACCAGGAATCATTGAACAACCAAAACGGTTATCACGAATACGACCTGGTCGTCCCTGATTGGTCAGCATAGTCTTTCTGTCAATATTAGCCACATTTCGAATGGTGTCATCTATATTAGATTCTTTATACCCCTTTTCCAGAAATCTAGATTTAAGGACCAGGGCCTGCTTGTGGTAGTCCACAACATTGGTGCAGTTGCGCCGGATCCTTTGGAATTGGCCTTTAGGAACAGCACTAAGCCACGTTGGATGATGGCAGCTGGTAAGGGGGATGAAACCATTTCTGTCAGTCTCCTTGAAAAATGTGCTAGTGGAAAAAACTCCATCTTTAACACAGATGTTAAGGTCAAGGAAATAGATTTCTGTACTACTAGCCTCAGATTTAAGACATATACCTCTGTTATTGGTATTAAGCAGAGAGATGAAAGACTCTAAGGATGGGAGGTCTCCCTTCCACAGAATCAAAATATCGTCTTTTTATATCTTTTCCATAGGCATAGTTCCTTAGGGGGATTGTGATCTATAACCTCCCTTTCCCAATGGGCCATAAACAGATTTGCCAGGCTTGGGGCAAATTTAGCCCCCATGGCTACACCACACTTTTGTAAATGAAAATTACCGTCAAACCAAAAATAATTGTGTTGGGTAGCAAAAACAATAAGATTGATGATAAAATCCTTCTGTAGAATCCCCAAAGAGGAGTCACTTTGGAGGTAGAAGCGTACAGCTTCTAGGCCTTGTTCATGTAAAATAATTGTGTAGAGTGAGTTAACGTCGGCCGTAGCCATGACGTAACCCTCTCTCCAATTTAGTTTCAGCCAGGAGATTGAGAACCTGTGTGGTGTCCCTAAGGTAAGAGGGGGTTTGAGTTACCAAAGGTTGAAGGAATTTGTCAATGTATTTTCCAATCCTTCATGTAATGGAATCTATGCCGCTGATGATTGGGCGACCAGGGGAATTTACCAAACTTTTATGTATTTTGGGTAAATAATACATAATCGGGATCCTAGGAGCAGATGGAATAAGAAAAGCCCTCTCTTTTTTACTCAATATACCCAATGCAGAACCTTCATCTAGTAGTTCAGATAAAGCTTTCTTATATTTATTTGTAGGATTGCATGCCAAACGACTATAGGTAGCTTCCTCAGCCAATAACCTCTTCATCTCTGTTAGTTAGTCCTCTTTATTAAGAATGACGACCCCTCCCCCCTTATCCACAGGGCGAATAACTATATCATTACGATCACAAATGGATTTAAGATTGTTTTGAAAATCCTGACTGTAGCCTTGAAAACCCCAAGGTTTAGGAACAATGTCTTTCAGGACCATTTCTTTGAAGACTTGTATAGAGGGGGCCATGAACCCTGAAGGGTTGAATGTAGAGGCATTGGCAAGTTTGGTGTGTTTCACCTGAGTGGAATTATTTAGAGTTCGTACAAGTGGGGAGGTGGGACAAGGGATCTCTGGAGCATTATCTAATGCTATACAGGGTCCAGGTAAGGGAGTTAGACAAGGGACCTGAAGTGTGTTTTGAGAAGCCACACAAGGGATGACCCGATTAGAATTCCCAATGGGATTAAGGAGAAAATGTCTTTTAATACTCGTCTTCCTTATGAATTTGTGGGCGTCTATAAAAGTTACAAACTTGTTCAGTGTGGGGGTGCAAACTTGAGACCCTCAAGTTGTTCACCTTTTGAGAGCTGTATTGTACTTAAATTGAATACTCCACTAATATTGTTTCTTTTTTCCTGGCCTGAACCCTCCTACCCCCTCTGGAGCCCCTCCTTCCTTTTGACCCCTTTTGGGTCGGATGTTGGCTAATGGAAAAAAACGAGACTGTTCGCCTCTAATTGAATTCCGTTTTTTGAAGACCCTCTGACAATGGGTTCAGCTTGCCATAAAAATCGAGTAGGAAATATAGAAGTTTCACAAAATTCATCTGTTCTGGGCCCCTTTTACAGATAAGGATTTCATGAGGATACATGTCTCATCCGCTTGCTCAGCGGGGATCATTCTGTTGATCCCCTGCTGAGCCGACAGATGACAGGGCGGTTCCTGCACACTGTGGGGGGATCGGATGAACACATGCCGTCTTTCGATGTTCACCCGTTCTGCTCTGCAGACGGATGGAAAAATAGTATTTTCCTCTGTCTGCAGAATCGGAGCATAGCGGACGCTGATGAGATCTGGTATTCATGCGCTAACACCCGATAACTCATAGGGATTAATGTATGTCCCTTTTTCATCCGTAAATGCATGTGTGAAAGGGGCCTTGGGTCTTTTATGATACCTTTTTTTAACCTTGGCAGAATTAGTTAAACCTTCAGGTATCGGCTCCAAAATGCCTCACTGCTTTTTCCAGTTTTAAAAGAAACAAATCGACTTTGCTGGATAACCGGCACACAGTGTGTATCTTTCAGTTTCCACACTTCCCTGGAGAACAGGAAATGCTCTGTCCATAAGGAACTACTGGAGTATTACTGCACTGAGGACTCCTCCTGTATCTGCATGTCCTTCAGGCTGGATGGAGAACATCGGGGACACCAGGTAGAGACTCTGGATGAGGCCTCTGAGATGAAGAAGAAGAAACTGAGGAATGTTCTGCAGAAACTGATGACAAAGAGAGAGAAGAGATGGAGAAAAGAGTCCAGAGTCTGCAGGAACACAGGAGGAAAGTACAAGGAAAAGCAGATGATGAATGAATGAAAACTTATATAGCACAGCACATGCGAACTTAATCGCCTCTGGGTGCTTTCTGTTCCTGTCTCCTTTGGTATCAAAAGAGATGAGTCTTGATCTTTCTCCTGAACGTCAAGTGGTTCTCCTCCAACCGAATGCTGGTTGGTAAAGTGTTCCATAGTCTAGGCCCTTGGACCGCGAATCTCCTTTCTCCTTTGGACTTGTATCTGGCTTTGGGTATCTGGAGGAGATTTTGATTGGTGGATCGCAGAACGCGATTGGGATTATGAGGTTTTATTTTTTTCGCATAGATAATGGAGAGCATTCCCATAGATACATCTATGCGTTAGACAGAGTGCTTTAAAAGTGATTCTGTCTTTTACTGGTAACCAATGAAGGGTTCTCAGTGAAGGTGAGATAGATTCCCAGGGTTTTATCCCAGTCACCAGTCTGGCGGCCGTATTTTGAACGACTTGTAGACGAGCAATTTGGTACTTTGGGAGACCGAGGTAAAGGGAATTTGCATAGTCCAATCTTGAGTTTACAATCGCTCCCACCACGACCGCTATGTCTTCCTTTGGAATAAAAGGAATAAGTCTGCGTAGTAGATGGTGAGATCCGCTTACTACTGACCCTATTTGTGCATCCATTGTCATGTAGGAGTCGAAGATGACCCCAAGACTTTTGACTTTGGCGCTAGGGGTGATGATTTTGCCCAGAATGGGCGGGGGGGTCCAAGTTGTTGTAGGTTGATTCATACGCTTGGCGTGAAACAGGAGAAGTTCTGTTTTCGCTCCGTTGAGTTTAAGATAACTCTTTGTCATCCAGTCCTCTATCAAAGAGAGGCATGTCTCTAGATTGAGGTGATGATCCTTTTTATTGCAAATACGGAAATATAGTTGCGTGTCGTCTGCATATGAGTGGTAGAGCAGTTTTTGACTGCTAATAATCTCAAAAAGAGGGCGAAGATAGATGTTGAATAACACCGGCGACAGGGGGGATCCTTGAGGGACTCCGCACGATAGTGTGCGTTTCTCAGAAGTGAAAGGTCCTAACTTCACTATTTGCGATCGTTTTTCCAAAAAAGAGGAGAACCAAGATAAATCGTCTTGGGGTCCAGGTTGGGTTTCTTCAAGATGGGTCGAATTATACCCTCCTTCAACTGGGAGGGCACTATGCCTTCCCTGAAGGATTGGTTGATAAGCTGTGTGATAGGAGGTGCCAGGATGTTGGCGCATTCCTTCAGCAGTTTAGTGGGGATGATATCATTCGGCGCGGTGCTGTTACGCAGAGTACCGATGATATTTTTAGTGGCATGGATAGAGATAGGTTCCAGCATGAACTTACCTGGTTGTGGTCGATTTTATTAATGAAGTAATCTGACAATTCACTGCAAAATTCTTGTGAGTCCGAATTGGGGGCTTTAAGACATCCTGGATTCATGGTCTGAGTGACCAACTTGAAGAGTTCGCGTGGGCGATTAAGGGCGCTGTTGATAGCCTCGGAAAAATAGTTTTTCTTGGCTTTGAAGATTTCTTTGTGGTATTTTCTTGTTGCTTTGTAGATGATGAGGTTCTCATCTGAAGAGCTTCTTTTCCAGGCGGCTTCCGCCCTTCTACGCTCTTGCTTCAGTAATGCCAGTTGGTTGTTGAACCAGCTGGAGTTATTTTTCCGGATGCAGGTTTTACGTTTCGGCGCTATTAAGTCGGCTGACTGTAATAGGGCTATGTTTATGGTATCCAGCGTTTCTTCAGCCGTTTGATGCGGCTGAATTGTATTTATTTTTTTCCTTAACGTGGCTTTGAAGAGTTCCGAGTGGAGCTTCTTCTGACATCTAGTCCAGTGTGTTGTCACTAGATTTGATGTTTTAGTTAAGGGTGGGAAATTGGAAATAATGAATTTAATTGCATGGTGATCTGTCCATGGCAACGGTTCATTTTCCAAGATTTTTATTTCCAGATCTTGTCTGAAAATAAGATCGAGTGTGTGACCTGAAGCATGTGTGGGCCCACATACTAGTTGTTGTAGCCCTAATCCTTCGAAGTGATCAATACAGGCGTCGGCAACGGGGTCTTGCAGGGAGTTGGCCCAGAGATTGAAGTCCCCGAGCAGCAAAAGGTGTTTGCTGTTAAGGGTATAGGTGGAGATAAAGTCCCTCAATGATGGGAGAAACTGCGATTTTGGGCCAGGTGGCCTATAGCAGAGTAGAATCCGGACGGTCTCCTGGGAGTTTGTTTGTAGTTGCAGGGTAAGGGTTTCCATGAATGGAAGAAGGTTTTGAAGGACAGGTTTAGTGATTGCAAGATGAGTCTTATGGATCACCGCCAGTCCTCCTCTTTGCCCTATTCTGTTTTCCGTTATGATACGATAGTTTTATGGCACCAGTTCTCCTAAAATGGTGTTGCAGTCGGCTGTAAGCCAGCTCTCTGTAATAAAGAGGCAGTCTAAATCATATTGTAGAATGAAATCATGGATTTCCAGTCAGTGTTTTACTGCCGATCTTGTGTTAATAAAAGCACATGATATATGCTTGGGCTGGGGTAAACGGCTGAGATTTTTGATAGTCGATCGATTCTCAAGTCGCTCAGTTCTTAGGGCTTTTTTAGTCGTGGCTGGTAGTATTGCGGCAAATTGCCTCAATTCCCCAATGGTTTCTGCAGAATATTGCAGATTAATCCTCGATCCTGCCTTGGTCCACAGGAAGGCAAAAAAAACCCTGGTTGTGCTATGCCAATATGCTACACCAGGGAAAAAAAAATCCTTCCTGACCCCTTGAGAGGCGATCCCTGGATCAAGTACAAATGGCATTTGAGAAAGGGGGAGTGGGGCTAGGGTGTTGCAAGATGGCCACCACTCCGGCTGCAAAAGAGCCAAGGTGGTGACCTCGAGGGGGGGGCAGAGGGGGATTGCCATCTGGTAGTTATTGAGTCAGGAGATGGTGGTAGGTGACCCAATTACAAGGGGATAGCAGGCTGGTATCTGGAGGGGAGGAGCAGGGAGCCACTCGGTTGCGGCGATGAAGGGGGGGGATGGGGCCCTACCTATCTACATCCCGTGGGCCACACGTCCTACTCCTAGGAAGCGTGCGCCGGTAGCTGCCGGGATGCGTTTCTAGATGAAACGGAGAGAGTCACTGTCCTGTTCAGAGACCTCAGGAGACGTCTGGGAGACCTGGAGAAGAGAGTCCTGAGTGAGATCTCTGGTCAGGCAGTTCGGATCTCCATGTTAATCAATGATCTGGTCCAGGATCTGGAAATAAAGGAGGAGCTGTCCAGGAAGATGGGGGACATCGAGGAGCTGTGTAACAGGACGGATCCTCTGACTGTCCTACAGGAATCAGACAGAGGTGACTTGTGTGATACTGAGGATGATGAGGACAGAGAGAGACATGATATACTCCTCCATGATGGATGGGATCTGGATGTGGCGGGGATCTCACACACATTACACACAGGTTTATCTGATATCATGTCTGGGGGAAATGTAGAGAAATGTACAGGCACACATGTCTATCCACGTTCTACTACAAAGGGGCAAAGTTCACACCAATGTTGAACCATCCAGGAGAAGTCCCCAACCCTCCCCCAATATACAACCATCCAGGAGAAGTCCCCAACCCTCCCTCACCATACAACCATCCGGGAGACATCCCCAACACTCGCCCATCCAGGAGATGTCCCCAACACTCCCCCACCATACAACCACCTAAGCCACTCCAACCCTTCCCCACCATACAACGCTCACCTCACCAGGCTGGAGGAACAAATATGGGGGCAGTACAGCAAACATCGGGGGTTATATTGCTGGATGTGAGCACAGCTGGACATTGAGATACATCTATCAGATGACAGGAATATTGCATCCTGATATCAGAATTACCCAGACACATTAAGGTCAGGTGATGAGCAGCCAGAGTTTCTCCTCAGGGCGACATTACTGGGAAGTTGATGTTGGGAGGTCATTGTACTGGGGAGTCGGGGGTTACCCCAGTATAGACAGACATGAGGGAACAGGTCAGGGATTGGTTATCATAAGAAGTCCTTGGGCTTTGGAGACGTGTTTCATTTAAATGAAGCGCGCCCCCGTGCCAAATTTACTGCGCATGCTCCGTTTCTAAATTTCCCTCCGTGCATTGCGCTAAATGACGTAAATATAACTGAACTTTTTAACACATAAACATTAACATTATTGTTTTCTCAAAGTGAACAAATTAAATATTCATGATTATAAATATAATTTTTGGGTCAAAATAGTAATTACATTGGGCTACTTGAGTATTGATTAACAACATGTGACCACAGGCATCATGCAACCCAAACATGCAAAGAGGAATAACACAGCAGACAACAATTTCTTTCCAAAAATGTATTAACACTTCTGACATAACATATAATATTTAGTTTGGAATTAACTTCGGCCACGGCCTGATTCATTGGTTTAATAAATCACATCTGAAATATAAAGCAGAACTCATAGCTCATAAATGTAAATTAATCAACCAATTAACTTTTTCATAACCACCCTCAACCCAGGCCACTGAGACTCAAGCTGATTTACCAACATGCTTGAAAACTTAACTCTCCCAGCCGACATGAGAGGGGACCACCCCCTCCCTTCTGTCCCCACCACCCCAGACCGCGGCCGCCTCTATGCATGTTTGCACATTTATATTGAAGATATCAAGACCCATATCTGACAGATGAACCCCACCTGCCCTATAAATGCCCTGGAAACCACCATCCAACTCGAAATGCCTAAATGAAAAACCAAAAAATAGGGGGCAAAAATGTTTCCATGGCTCTATTAACTCGTTTACGGACTTTCTCCAGTGGTCTAAAAATCAACGAATCCAACCATCGCAAACGCGGAATCACTTCTGAAAATATAAAAACCGTATTAGGGGAAGCTGATCTCAAGAGATTAAACGTATCTTTCATATTGTTAATCAAATCAAAGGTCTTTAGCTTCCCAAGATCGTTGCCCCCAATATGTACAATCAGAATGTCTGGGGGGGGATTTGCATACAACCTGCCCAATTCAAAAATCAGGTCCTCCCATACCATTCCTCTGCGACCATGCCAGTTAATGCTGAAGGTTGCCGGATCCAAACCCAAATTTTCGGAATAAGTCCTATTTGCTCTCTTCTGCGCCCAAAAAAACAAAAGAATGTCCTATAATTCCACACAGACCGTTGAAAACCTGAAATAAAATAAAACATTAATAAGGGCGGATGTATGATTTAAAAGCATTAGACTTCCATCTTCCATTTTTTTTAATAACACTCTCCTCAAGACCGATCCTAGCGGCCTCAGTGGCCGCTCCGATCCGAAACGAGATGTTGTTTTTACCTGGTCAAAGATGGCTGTGCGAAATGCACTTCTTCAAGACAGATGAAAATTGATAGATGCCGGGGAACCATCCTTATGAATAAAAAGCACTCCAGAAGCTGGCAGACGGATCCACAGGTAATCTTTTAGATTTACTAACGGGAAAATATCCGTAACTACATACCTTTTCAATGAAATCCATGTACCAACCCCCCAAAGGATCTGTCTTGCTGCACCTCACAAATAACTTCAAACTCTCTTCCAGGAAAGATACCTCTGACAACAAGATTCCCGAGACATCATTCCTAGAGGCCGGGAGCAACTCAGAAATCCTAAAAGCACCAAAAAATGTGATAACAAAAATAGCCCTAAATAAAGTGGCCTCGTATGCTGAAAAACAGACTGCTGCCCCGCAGATCTGTGACAGCATAGCCGGGGTAACTGGTGACCTTGTGTCTTTTTTAGAAGAAAATCTCCTGTACCCCTTCACAACCTGCCTTACCGCAAAGAAACTATTACAAGGTGGCAGGCCGTGAATGCGCAAAAAGAAAGAAATGCCGGATAGGGTCTTGCTAATAAGCGACCATGAAAGCTGCCTCTGAATCAGAGAACTCAGAAATTATAACACCAAATCTTCTGAGTAGTTTGATACAGATAGCCGCGAAGCAACTAAAAAGGTTGTCCATAGGAACCAGGAGGAAACAGCTCTTCCATGTAGAAAGAGCCGACATCTTCAAACATTGCAATACTAAATCAGGAACCATAGATGGGAAGGGCAAAGCGCCCCCACTGGATCCGCCCCTGGAAGTAACTTGAAAAACCGGTCCATCCGCAGGCGAGAAAGAGCATCAGCAGTGTTATTGACTTTGCCAGGAATGTATTTTGCTTTCAACCAGATGTTCCACTTCTTCAAACAGAGAAAGACCAAATGACGAAGGTAAGATACTACCGGAGGGGATTTAGATGATAACATATTTACTGTAAACAAAACTCCTCTGTTATCTGTACTGACCAGAATTCTCCTATTGGCGAACCCAACACCCCAAATCTCGAACGCCACAATCACCGGAAATAATTCGAGCAGAACTATGGGCCAAATCCACAGCCAGCGGCGCAAATTACGTTTTTTTAAACTTATGTCATTTAAGTTACGGCGCCCTAAGTTGGTGTCGTAAGTGCCGTATCCACAGCGCATTTGCGCACAAAATTGCGCCAGCCGTAACCTAAATTCGGAGGCGTAAGGCGGGGTTATGGCAAGTGGGAAGGAAGTGGGCGTGCTTCATTGTAATGAGCCGTGACCCCATGCAAATGAAGGTCCGGCCGTACTGCGCATGCGCGCACGAATCTGCTGCTCACTGCGCATGTGCAGAACTTTGCTGGGCGCAATCAGTGAGATAGGTAAAAGGCCAAGCGTACTTAGTTTGAGGATCGCCCTGTGCTTAACTAGCCCCAGTCAAACACACTTCACTTGCAAAAGTATTTCCCTGTGTTCCCTTCCATGAGCAATTTGCTTCTGCTCTTAGTTTATATACAAGAACAAGTCTCCTGCGCTCTGATATTTTATAGGGAGTACTATGAAGTGGTGCGGTTCAATTGAAAGTTATCATCTAGAGTCTTGCAGCCCTCCTCAGAATCGTGGGTATTCATGAAACTATAAAAGAGAAGAAAGAGAGCGGAGGGCGCACCGACCTCGTGTGATACTGATAACAAATATTTATTCCAATAATAAAATCAATGGTTATACTCACAAAATTGGAGTTAAAAACAGGCTTTAAAAATGAGTACAGCAGATGTCCAGCATCGTCAGTGGAACACGAATAATCGTTTGAACCAATCAGTAGATGTAAAAGCTGACGCGTTTCGGGGGCGTACCCCTTTCCTCAGAGCTAACGTGGTCTGCAGTGCTCCCTCGCCGTGGTGATTATGGGACTATATATACATACACACACACACATGCCCATAACCACACGCCCACACAAGTGGGCAGGCAGACCTATGTTGATAGGTCAATGTCAGGGTGTACTCCTCCCAGGTAGGAGGGGGGCGTTTTTTCAGGGACCACACCTCTACATCCTCAGAGCACCAATCCCTTACATGAGGGTGGTCTCAAAGCAGTAATGCAGTATATGTTGTGTTTTTTGGAACTGTCATTGCAAATGTACACTGGCTCCCATCTTTGGCTAACAATGCATATTTATTTGTTTGGTTAGTTGATTAATTATAGGCCGAGTGTGTGGAGGAGTGCTCATATGCTTTATCCCCGTGTGGAGAAACAATAGGGGCTTACCTGACTGCCCCTTTGCGCTTATCTCCACTGGATCGATGTTAAAGCTCCATGTGAGTCCGTTGGAACGCACGCCAGCCATATAGGACAGCAGTGCGTTCCAGCGATTGGTGCGCGTGCGCGCGCCGTACTGTTCGCGGCGCGCGCCGTACTACGCGCGCTGCGCCGCACGCGCCGCATTCGCGACGTACCGCGCGCCGCGCACTATGTCGGTGAATCGTCTCCCTATGCGCAGAGGGGAGACATACTGCTCCAGGCTCTGCAGCATAGGGCCTGTGACGTCACTGCGACTCTATGGTGGCATAGTACTATGGATGGTGGACCTCGATGTCTGCCCTCTAGTGGTGGAGGGTGCAGAGGACACTTGTACTCCATAATAGTGAGATCCTGAGGGGAAATTACCTTGATGTCCACCCTCTAGTGGTTGGAGGGTGGAAAGGTAACATTAGAAACACATTAATTTTCCAGATAGGTGCTTTTAGCCGAACTCCACAGAAGCTTAGATGGGGCTGCGTACAAAGGGAAATACAATTGAAGCACTGTATCAATAGTGATGTGCATATCTGTGCCCATGCACAGACACCCACATCTCACAAAGTGGCTAACATAGGGGGGACTGCAGACCATCAAGACATCTACATATTAACAAGATGCAACATACAAATAAATAGTGACAAAAAATCCCTCAATGATGTTACATTAGTGCCCTACATGGTATTTACTGTTTTGTATCTATAGCTACTATAATTGAAATTATTTTACATAATATGGTGTTAAAAAAACTTAATGTATCTATCTACTCATACTAATATATTAATGTTTAATTAAGTTTATGATGTATAATCATATGCATCAGAAACGAGAGGGGGAAGAAGCCCTAGTGGTGGGGGACAAAAAAGGCAGGAAGGATGTAGTGTGATAATAGGTGGACTTGAATCAAGTCGACCTCTTTCATTATTGTCCCACTGGTGTACAGATACTCATGTCACAGTGTGCAGTTCGATCTCTTCATTTAACCCATTCGGGACCATACTGCCCAGGGTGAAGATCCAGTAGGCCTCTCTTTTACAGAGGATCTGGTATTTCTTCCCACTGTCCAAACCGTTTTGGATGGCTTCTATGCCAAACACTTTTAGGCCCTCCACTTCACTACCATGGGCTTCTTTAAAGTGTTTTGGTATAGAGCCTTTGTCTTTTTTAGTTAGAATACTACTCCTGTGCTCGTTCATCCTAGTTCTTAATTGACGTGATGTACGTCCCACATATAGTAGGCCACATGGGCATATAATGCCGTATATCACAAAGGCAATTCCGCAATTGATGAACTGTTTAATCATGTGGCGTCTTCCATCCACCCCGATGACATCTTTTTTCCTGTGTTGCATATGTGTGCAATTGCCACAGGTGTTTACACCACATTTGTAGCTTCCTTTTTGATCAAAGATTGTGGTCCAGGGACTTTCCAATCCTTTGTTTTTGTTGATGTTTTTCTTCACCCTGCTTGGGGCAACCATACTTCTTAGATCCTTAGGTCTTCTGAATACCAGATTGGGATGGGGAGGGATACAGGTCTTTAGAAATGGATCAGCTGCCAGGATTTTCCAGTTTCTTTTGAAGATTTTCTGAATGGTTGGGGCTCTGTTATTATATCTAGTGCAAAACCGTACCGTCTGGGTTTCATTCTCCATATGTTTTACGGTTTTTTCACCTGTTGTCCCATCTTTCTCATAGAGCTGGAAATATTTTTGGAATGCTTCCTCAATATGTGATTCACCGTACCCTTTTTCCCTGAATTTTTCTCTTAGAATGATACTTTGTGCTTCGTAATCTTCCTTCTGAGTGCAAGTTCGTTTAAGACGACAGAACTGTCCAAATGGTACATTTTTGATCCATCTTGGATGGTGCTGACTTGAGGCGTGTAAATATGAATTTCCTGCGCTTGGTTTGAAATGGGTCTTAGAGAGTATCTTACCGTTCTCTTCTGCCCTTAGCTCTAAATCTAGAAATATCAGTGACTCTTGGTCCACTACATATGTGAATGAAATTCCGAACGGGTTGTTGTCACAATGTGTCAGGAAACCATCCAACTCTTTGTCGCTGCCATTCCATATAATTAGGATGTCATCTATGTAGCGGGAGTATAATATCAGGTTCTTTGCAAATGGGTTGTTGGCCCATATGTATTTGGACTCCCAGTACCCCATAAATAGGTTTGCGTCACTGGGAGCAAACCTGGCCCCCATAGCAGTACCTCTTATCTGTCTGTAAAAGCAATCTAGGAAAGAGAAGTAGTTGTGGGTGAGGGTGAACTCAATACAGTCCCGAATGAATTGTGCTTGACGTGGATTGAATTGATGTGCTTCTGCCAGGTAATATTCTATGGCTCTTAGCCCAAACTCATGTTGTATACATGTGTACAGAGATACCACATCCAGTGATAGCCACCTATATCCTCTTTCCCACTTGTATGAGGTGAGGATTTCCAAGGCGTGTCCTGAATCCTTGATGAAGGATGGTAGATTGGTCACTAGACTTTGCAAGAAAAAGTCTAGATAACATCCCAAATTGCTCGATAGACTATCGATTCCTGCAACAATCGGTCGACCCGGTGGTCTCTCTAAACTCTTGTGAATCTTTGGTATATGATAAAAATGTGGGACTACTGGGTGTTTGGAATACAGGAATTTGAATTCACTTTTTGTCAGGATCTTATCTAGTATAGCTCTTTCTAAAAGTTTCTTAAGATCCTTATTGTATAGTGTTGTCGGGTCCCATAGCAGTCTCTCATAGGTGGTGTTATCTTCAATCAATCTATAAGCTTCTTCCAAATACTGTTCTCTATCTTGTATAACAAGGCCACCACCCTTATCGGCCTTTCTTATTATAATGTCTGAGTTGTTTTTCAGGCTATTTAGTGGTGCTTCGAGGTCTATGGTAGAGTTCTTTTTGCCTTTCTGGCTACTTTTTCCACAGACTTTTTTGAATTCTTTCAGGACAACCTCATAGAAAGTGGATATGAAGTTGCCCTTATTCCAGTAGGGATAGAAGCTTGACTTGGCCCTAAAGTTTGTATCAATTATAGGCTCTTCTCCTGTTGTAACAAGAGGTTCGTTTTGAGACCCCCCCGTTCCTTCATTATACAGTTCTTCCAATATTTCTAGTATATCTTCCTCCAGTGGCTCTTCCTCACATGATGTGGTAGTGTCATCCAGAAGCTCACTGGGTATGCCATTAATTTCTTTGAGCTTAAAGAACCGCTTCACCGTAAGGTTGCGTATGAATTTGTTGAGATCAATAAATAATTCAAAAAGGTTTGGGGCACGCTCTGGTGCAAAATTAAGACCTCTTCTCAACAGTTTCAATTCATCCTCAGTGAGGACACATTTTGACAGATTGAATATTTTAATAGTAGAGTGATTTTCTACTTCTTTAGTTCCCTTCCTGGATTTCTTCCCTCCCCTTTGTCCCCTTCTCGTAGGTTTCTCATTCTCCGAGTGTTTGGGGGGGAGGGGGTGGGCCTTGCTGTTAGATTTTTCTGAGCTGCGGGTCTTGTCCACCCCGCAGCTCCCTTGCCAAAAAAAGGAGAGGTGTTGGCATCTTTTTTGGCTATTGTTGCTATTTTGGATTTGCATCCTCCTATAGTGCCCTCGCTGGTAGGCTCTATTTGGGTTTCTTGGGGTACGGGTTCTAGTTGGGACTGCTCCGTCACATCTAGATTTTCCTCATGTTGTGCGCGATTATCAATTTTTGTTGGGGTGTTTATTCCAGCTATTCTTTCATTAGTACGCGCCATATTCGCATTAGTCACCCCTTGGGCCTCCTTATATACCCAAGGTGGAGGAAAGCGATCCTGTATAGGTGGTCTGACGGGTTCACTATGGGGGATGTCTCCATTATTTCTATTCCTAATATTGGTGTTTCTATATTTGGTTTTTAGTCTATTTTTGTACTGTTGTTTTGTCCTGTTCTCACGTCTATTATTTTTATTTTTATTATTTTTGTTCTTATTTTCATTGGTGCTAGTGGGACGGTTGTCGATATTTCGTACTGAGTGGTCTGATTGTGGGTGATTTGTGGAGGGGCTGGCGCCTCTATGTGTTCTTTCTTCTGAAGGTGGCATGTTCTGCTCTCTCCTCCAGTTGAATTCACATCCTGATAGATAATCTTGTCTGTCTCTTTCAAATTTCCCTGACTTCCGAATAATCATTTCTGATTCAAATTCCATGATTTGCTCATTTATATTAGTATCCCATTCTGAGAACCCTTCTATTTCAATAAATGCGGCTAGCTCATCCTGTACATTGTTAATATCAGTTTTTATATTTTCCATATTTCTTTCTCTTTGTTTTATGATCATTTCTAGCCATGTTTTATTATACTGACGCATTTTTATAACCCATTCCTGATGTAAATCGTCGTCTAAAAAATTGACCAGTTTGTTAATCCTTAACCCTCTGGGGATTCTGTTGACTTCTAGATATTTTTGTAGCAAAATAATGTCCCACCATTGTGTCATTTCATCTTCTAACAGATGTTTCAACCTATAGAATGCAGATATCATCTTTTCTTCTCTAACCGATATACTGTCAATGTTCGTGTTCGTATCCTGTTCCTCTGGTTGTTGTTCATAATTGTCAATGCTGTTTAGGAAGCCTTTAGCTAGAGAAGCTCTTCTTAGTTGTCTTTCCTCTATGGACAGTACCATAATTAGTTTGGATCACAATTCATATATCTCTTTTCGACCCTTGGTACACACTTGCACTAATCCCACATAGTTCCAAATATCTGGCAGCTGGAGTTCCCAAACGGAAAAAAATAGCAAATATACAAGAACAAGTCTCCTGCGCTCTGATATTTTATAGGGAGTACTATGAAGTGGTGCGGTTCAATTGAAAGTTATCATCTAGAGTCTTGCAGCCCTCCTCAGAATCGTGGGTATTCATGAAACTATAAAAGAGAAGAAAGAGAGCGGAGGGCGCACCGACCTCGTGTGATACTGATAACAAATATTTATTCCAATAATAAAATCAATGGTTATACTCACAAAATTGGAGTTAAAAACAGGCTTTAAAAATGAGTACAGCAGATGTCCAGCATCGTCAGTGGAACACGAATAATCGTTTGAACCAATCAGTAGATACTGATTGGTTCAAACGATTATTCGTGTTCCACTGACGATGCTGGACATCTGCTGTACTCATTTTTAAAGCCTGTTTTTAACTCCAATTTTGTGAGTATAACCATTGATTTTATTATTGGAATAAATATTTGTTATCAGTATCACACGAGGTCGGTGCGCCCTCCGCTCTCTTTCTTCTCTTTTATAGTTTCATGAATACCCACGATTCTGAGGAGGGCTGCAAGACTCTAGATGATAACTTTCAATTGAACCGCACCACTTCATAGTACTCCCTATAAAATATCAGAGCGCAGGAGACTTGTTCTTGTATATTTGCTATTTTTTTCCGTTTGGGAACTCCAGCTGCCAGATATTTGGAACTATGTGGGATTAGTGCAAGTGTGTACCAAGGGTCGAAAAGAGATATATGAATTGTGATCCAAACTAATTATGGTACTGTCCATAGAGGAAAGACAACTAAGAAGAGCTTCTCTAGCTAAAGGCTTCCTAAACAGCATTGACAATTATGAACAACAACCAGAGGAACAGGATACGAACACGAACATTGACAGTATATCGGTTAGAGAAGAAAAGATGATATCTGCATTCTATAGGTTGAAACATCTGTTAGAAGATGAAATGACACAATGGTGGGACATTATTTTGCTACAAAAATATCTAGAAGTCAACAGAATCCCCAGAGGGTTAAGGATTAACAAACTGGTCAATTTTTTAGACGACGATTCACATCAGGAATGGGTTATAAAAATGCGTCAGTATAATAAAACATGGCTAGAAATGATCATAAAACAAAGAGAAAGAAATATGGAAAATATAAAAACTGATATTAACAATGTACAGGATGAGCTAGCCGCATTTATTGAAATAGAAGGGTTCTCAGAATGGGATACTAATATAAATGAGCAAATCATGGAATTTGAATCAGAAATGATTATTCGGAAGTCAGGGAAATTTGAAAGAGACAGACAAGATTATCTATCAGGATGTGAATTCAACTGGAGGAGAGAGCAGAACATGCCACCTTCAGAAGAAAGAACACATAGAGGCGCCAGCCCCTCCACAAATCACCCACAATCAGACCACTCAGTACGAAATATCGACAACCGTCCCACTAGCACCAATGAAAATAAGAACAAAAATAATAAAAATAAAAATAATAGACGTGAGAACAGGACAAAACAACAGTACAAAAATAGACTAAAAACCAAATATAGAAACACCAATATTAGGAATAGAAATAATGGAGACATCCCCCATAGTGAACCCGTCAGACCACCTATACAGGATCGCTTTCCTCCACCTTGGGTATATAAGGAGGCCCAAGGGGTGACTAATGCGAATATGGCGCGTACTAATGAAAGAATAGCTGGAATAAACACCCCAACAAAAATTGATAATCGCGCACAACATGAGGAAAATCTAGATGTGACGGAGCAGTCCCAACTAGAACCCGTACCCCAAGAAACCCAAATAGAGCCTACCAGCGAGGGCACTATAGGAGGATGCAAATCCAAAATAGCAACAATAGCCAAAAAAGATGCCAACACCTCTCCTTTTTTTGGCAAGGGAGCTGCGGGGTGGACAAGACCCGCAGCTCAGAAAAATCTAACAGCAAGGCCCACCCCCTCCCCCCCAAACACTCGGAGAATGAGAAACCTACGAGAAGGGGACAAAGGGGAGGGAAGAAATCCAGGAAGGGAACTAAAGAAGTAGAAAATCACTCTACTATTAAAATATTCAATCTGTCAAAATGTGTCCTCACTGAGGATGAATTGAAACTGTTGAGAAGAGGTCTTAATTTTGCACCAGAGCGTGCCCCAAACCTTTTTGAATTATTTATTGATCTCAACAAATTCATACGCAACCTTACGGTGAAGCGGTTCTTTAAGCTCAAAGAAATTAATGGCATACCCAGTGAGCTTCTGGATGACACTACCACATCATGTGAGGAAGAGCCACTGGAGGAAGATATACTAGAAATATTGGAAGAACTGTATAATGAAGGAACGGGGGGGTCTCAAAACGAACCTCTTGTTACAACAGGAGAAGAGCCTATAATTGATACAAACTTTAGGGCCAAGTCAAGCTTCTATCCCTACTGGAATAAGGGCAACTTCATATCCACTTTCTATGAGGTTGTCCTGAAAGAATTCAAAAAAGTCTGTGGAAAAAGTAGCCAGAAAGGCAAAAAGAACTCTACCATAGACCTCGAAGCACCACTAAATAACCTGAAAAACAACTCAGACATTATAATAAGAAAGGCCGATAAGGGTGGTGGCCTTGTTATACAAGATAGAGAACAGTATTTGGAAGAAGCTTATAGATTGATTGAAGATAACACCACCTATGAGAGACTGCTATGGGACCCGACAACACTATACAATAAGGATCTTAAGAAACTTTTAGAAAGAGCTATACTAGATAAGATCCTGACAAAAAGTGAATTCAAATTCCTGTATTCCAAACACCCAGTAGTCCCACATTTTTATCATATACCAAAGATTCACAAGAGTTTAGAGAGACCACCGGGTCGACCGATTGTTGCAGGAATCGATAGTCTATCGAGCAATTTGGGATGTTATCTAGACTTTTTCTTGCAAAGTCTAGTGACCAATCTACCATCCTTCATCAAGGATTCAGGACACGCCTTGGAAATCCTCACCTCATACAAGTGGGAAAGAGGATATAGGTGGCTATCACTGGATGTGGTATCTCTGTACACATGTATACAACATGAGTTTGGGCTAAGAGCCATAGAATATTACCTGGCAGAAGCACATCAATTCAATCCACGTCAAGCACAATTCATTCGGGACTGTATTGAGTTCACCCTCACCCACAACTACTTCTCTTTCCTAGATTGCTTTTACAGACAGATAAGAGGTACTGCTATGGGGGCCAGGTTTGCTCCCAGTTACGCAAACCTATTTATGGGGTACTGGGAGTCCAAATACATATGGGCCAACAACCCATTTGCAAAGAACCTGATATTATACTCCCGCTACATAGATGACATCCTAATTATATGGAATGGCAGCGACAAAGAGTTGGATGGTTTCCTGACACATTGTGACAACAACCCGTTCGGAATTTCATTCACATATGTAGTGGACCAAGAGTCACTGATATTTCTAGATTTAGAGCTAAGGGCAGAAGAGAACGGTAAGATACTCTCTAAGACCCATTTCAAACCAAGCGCAGGAAATTCATATTTACACGCCTCAAGTCAGCACCATCCAAGATGGATCAAAAATGTACCATTTGGACAGTTCTGTCGTCTTAAACGAACTTGCACTCAGAAGGAAGATTACGAAGCACAAAGTATCATTCTAAGAGAAAAATTCAGGGAAAAAGGGTACGGTGAATCACATATTGAGGAAGCATTCCAAAAATATTTCCAGCTCTATGAGAAAGATGGGACAACAGGTGAAAAAACCGTAAAACATATGGAGAATGAAACCCAGACGGTACGGTTTTGCACTAGATATAATAACAGAGCCCCAACCATTCAGAAAATCTTCAAAAGAAACTGGAAAATCCTGGCAGCTGATCCATTTCTAAAGACCTGTATCCCTCCCCATCCCAATCTGGTATTCAGAAGACCTAAGGATCTAAGAAGTATGGTTGCCCCAAGCAGGGTGAAGAAAAACATCAACAAAAACAAAGGATTGGAAAGTCCCTGGACCACAATCTTTGATCAAAAAGGAAGCTACAAATGTGGTGTAAACACCTGTGGCAATTGCACACATATGCAACACAGGAAAAAAGATGTCATCGGGGTGGATGGAAGACGCCACATGATTAAACAGTTCATCAATTGCGGAATTGCCTTTGTGATATACGGCATTATATGCCCATGTGGCCTACTATATGTGGGACGTACATCACGTCAATTAAGAACTAGGATGAACGAGCACAGGAGTAGTATTCTAACTAAAAAAGACAAAGGCTCTATACCAAAACACTTTAAAGAAGCCCATGGTAGTGAAGTGGAGGGCCTAAAAGTGTTTGGCATAGAAGCCATCCAAAACGGTTTGGACAGTGGGAAGAAATACCAGATCCTCTGTAAAAGAGAGGCCTACTGGATCTTCACCCTGGGCAGTATGGTCCCGAATGGGTTAAATGAAGAGATCGAACTGCACACTGTGACATGAGTATCTGTACACCAGTGGGACAATAATGAAAGAGGTCGACTTGATTCAAGTCCACCTATTATCACACTACATCCTTCCTGCCTTTTTTGTCCCCCACCACTAGGGCTTCTTCCCCCTCTCGTTTCTGATGCATATGATTATACATCATAAACTTAATTAAACATTAATATATTAGTATGAGTAGATAGATACATTAAGTTTTTTTAACACCATATTATGTAAAATAATTTCAATTATAGTAGCTATAGATACAAAACAGTAAATACCATGTAGGGCACTAATGTAACATCATTGAGGGATTTTTTGTCACTATTTATTTGTATGTTGCATCTTGTTAATATGTAGATGTCTTGATGGTCTGCAGTCCCCCCTATGTTAGCCACTTTGTGAGATGTGGGTGTCTGTGCATGGGCACAGATATGCACATCACTATTGATACAGTGCTTCAATTGTATTTCCCTTTGTACGCAGCCCCATCTAAGCTTCTGTGGAGTTCGGCTAAAAGCACCTATCTGGAAAATTAATGTGTTTCTAATGTTACCTTTCCACCCTCCAACCACTAGAGGGTGGACATCAAGGTAATTTCCCCTCAGGATCTCACTATTATGGAGTACAAGTGTCCTCTGCACCCTCCACCACTAGAGGGCAGACATCGAGGTCCACCATCCATAGTACTATGCCACCATAGAGTCGCAGTGACGTCACAGGCCCTATGCTGCAGAGCCTGGAGCAGTATGTCTCCCCTCTGCGCATAGGGAGACGATTCACCGACATAGTGCGCGGCGCGCGGTACGTCGCGAATGCGGCGCGTGCGGCGCAGCGCGCGTAGTACGGCGCGCGCCGCGAACAGTACGGCGCGCGCACGCGCACCAATCGCTGGAACGCACTGCTGTCCTATATGGCTGGCGTGCGTTCCAACGGACTCACATGGAGCTTTAACATCGATCCAGTGGAGATAAGCGCAAAGGGGCAGTCAGGTAAGCCCCTATTGTTTCTCCACACGGGGATAAAGCATATGAGCACTCCTCCACACACTCGGCCTATAATTAATCAACTAACCAAACAAATAAATATGCATTGTTAGCCAAAGATGGGAGCCAGTGTACATTTGCAATGACAGTTCCAAAAAACACAACATATACTGCATTACTGCTTTGAGACCACCCTCATGTAAGGGATTGGTGCTCTGAGGATGTAGAGGTGTGGTCCCTGAAAAAACGCCCCCCTCCTACCTGGGAGGAGTACACCCTGACATTGACCTATCAACATAGGTCTGCCTGCCCACTTGTGTGGGCGTGTGGTTATGGGCATGTGTGTGTGTGTATGTATATATAGTCCCATAATCACCACGGCGAGGGAGCACTGCAGACCACGTTAGCTCTGAGGAAAGGGGTACGCCCCCGAAACGCGTCAGCTTTTACATCTACTGATTGGTTCAAACGATTATTCGTGTTCCACTGACGATGCTGGACATCTGCTGTACTCATTTTTAAAGCCTGTTTTTAACTCCAATTTTGTGAGTATAACCATTGATTTTATTATTGGAATAAATATTTGTTATCAGTATCACACGAGGTCGGTGCGCCCTCCGCTCTCTTTCTTCTCTGCTCTTAGTTTGTCAGTGTTTGTTGGTAAGTTGTGTGTGATAGAGAAGTGATGGAGGAGTAGTAGATAGTAGTTGTTGTTGTTTGTTTCTGATAAGTGTATTTTTTGTTTGATTGTTTCTGCTAAGTTTATATTTTATTTTTTCTGCTTGGATTTTGTGTTTGGTTTTTGTGTGTTTGTTTTTGACTTTGTAGTAGCTGTCTGCTTGTGTGTGTATTTTTGTGTATTTGTTTGGTGTGTATTTTTGTGTGTTTGTCCTGTTTGTTTTCTTGTTGCTGTGTGGTGTTTGTGATGGCTCCCAAACGCAGGAAGCTGAATTTTTCGCATGTTGAAAAGCAAATCCTTGCCAGGTATATCATCCAATATGGAAGATATTTACATGGGCCTGATAGCCGGAACACCTCCCCGTCCCAAAGGAAGAGGATCTATGCCAAAATTACAGATCACATAAATGCGGCGGGGGGGGGGGAGAGACGAGGACCCCCGCTGGCATTAAGAAAAAGATCAATGATCTGAGGAGCGTGGTCCGCAATAAGGTGGCCAAGCTCACTGCGCATAGGAGGGGCACTGGAGGAGGGGGACCATGCCCCATCCGGCTGACTGAGGAGGAATGGGCAGTGGCCCGGTGTTTCGAGCCTGAGCAGGTGGTGGGCCTGCCTGGTTATCAGTCTGATGTTCCTGTGAGGCCAGGTAAGGTTTTGGTTTTTCTATTTGGTGATTAGCATGTGTGGGTGGGGGAAGGGAACGTGTGCCAAGTTTGTGGATCCTCAAACCTGTGATTGTTTGGTGTCTTCCACAGATGACCAGGAGATTGCTGGGCCATCAGGCCAGGCTGCTGCACCACCCCAAAGACAGGAGGCTGCTGAGGAGTCCCCAGGGGAGGGGAGTGGCCAAACCTCCCCTCATGAGGAGGAAGAAGATCTCCAGATTGGCCGGGAAATCATTATTGCCACTGATCTCATGACATTTGACGATACCCTTGAGGCTCCCCTTGAGGCTACCCCAGAGGCTACCCCAGAGGCTGGCACCAGTCAGGCCACCATCAGGGGTAGCCCCTCCCACTCCTCCCCCAACATGCCGCAACCCACAAGGGTCACTCTATCCCCTCCTCCCTGGCCACAAGCCTCAGGGGCAGGCAGGATGGCGACCCAGGAGACCAGGGGGGGGTCTGAGCATATGCCGGCCAGTCTGCTGAGGGACAATGCCCAGCAGACCCGCAGTCTGGGTGACATCAAAAAAACTATGGCCAAGATGAAGCACTGCCTGGATGTAATGAGGGAGTCACTCAGTGATGTGGCCACCAATTCATTGGGTGTCATCACCTGTTTGTGGTCCCTGCATACTGCCACAACAGGCGTGGCCCAGAAGGTGACTGCCCTCACCCGGGCTGTGCAGGACAACACCCGGGCTGTGCAGGACAACACCCGGGCTGGCCAGGCCAATACGGCTGCCATCACTGTCTGCCTGAACAGGATAGCAGTGGCCTTGGAGGGCAGGCCAGCCGGAGGTCAGACACCAGGGGAGGCTCCTCCCTCCCCTGCTCCCCCCCCCCCATGAAGATACTCCCTCCCCTGCTCCCCCCCATGAAGATACTCCCTCCCCTGCTCCCCCCCCCGTGAAGATCCTCCAGGTGCCCGTGGCCGTGCCCCTGCCCGTGGGCAGCCCAGACGGAGCACTCGCCGCCGGACTTAAATTGCAGGGGTACTTTTTTTTTTTTTTGGTTTTATAATTTTGTTTATTATACTGTACTTATGATTTGGTTTATGTGTGTGAATGTGGGGGGGTGGCATTCCTGACAAAATAAGGGTGTCACCCTCAGTTTTGGTGGAGAAGGGATCCCCAGGACCAGGGAGAAGTGATCCCAGGTTCCTGAATGGTGTATGAATGCACAGTGACATAATTGGAGCCGTGGCGTGGCGTTACTGCTCCCAAGTACCAAAGGGGGGGGTACTTGGATCTAATCCAATTCGATGTGCATGTGATGTGTCTGTGCTAGGGACCACAGTGGTGTGCATTCATGCATTCTCATTGTGACATAATTCATGTGCGTTTCCAGAGACAAAAACATTCTCAATGTGTCATTATTCATGTGCGTTTACTGTGCAAAGCAACATTCTCATTGTGATAATTCATGTGCGTTTCCAGTGAAAACAAATATTATCATTGTGACATTATTCATGTGCGTTTACTGTGAAAAGATGCCTTCTGCGAGGCGTCTCCTGGCTACTGTGCCCTCAGCAGACCGGGTAGAGTGGGCTAGGGGGGGATTGCCTGGGTGGGGGGTCAGGTCAGCACGTAAGTTAATCTCCAGTCCCCTTCTCATTGCAAAGTTGTGAAGAATGCAACAAGCCCCTATTATTTGGCACACAAAGTCTGGGGAATACAACAGTGTACCCCCAGACTTATCCAGGCATCTGAAGCGGGACTTCAGCAGGCCAAATGTACGTTCCACCACTGCCCGGGTGCGTATGTGAGCCTCGTAGCGTTGGTCTCCTGGGGTTTGGGGGTTCCTGAATGGGGTCATCATGTGAGGTCCCAGGGCATATCCAGAGTCACCTGGAAGGGAAAAGACAGGAGGATATTAGTCATGCATGTGCCCCTTGTGATGTCTGCATCATGGGGGGGGACAGTCATACCTGACACCCATGTCACTCACCAATCAGCCAGCTGTCTCCATACAGGTTCAGCTCTAAATCACGAGATATGTTGGTCTGCCGGAATATATAGCTGTCATGGCACGAACCCGGAAATTTGGCACAGACATGCCAGATGAGGCCAATGGGCATCTACGATTACCTGGACATTTATGGAATGCCAGTTTTTGCGATTCCTGAACAGGTGCTCTGTATCATGGGGGGCTGTAGTGCCACATGGGTACAGTCAATGGCCCCGATGGTCCGTGGGAATCGGGCAATCTGATAAAAGTCCGCCATGATCTTCATTCGCTGGTCCTTCTGGGTGGGCTTTTCAAATTGACTGCCCATGCGTCTCAGTATTGCAGGGACAACCTGGTGCACACACCTGCTCATCGAGGACTGTACCATCCCAGCCAGACCTCCACATGTTCTTTGGAAAGACCCAGTGGCAAGAAAATGCAGGGTTGCCATTACTTTGATGTGAGGTGGCAGGGCATGGGATCGTTGGGTTGGGGTGTTGAGATCATCCTGCAGGATCCTGGTTAATTCCAGGATGGCTTCCTGGTTAAATCGGAAGTTGCCAAAGACCTGAGAAGCAGTCATGCCAAAGAGATCTTGGCGTGGGCGGTATACCCTCTCCTGTGCCCTCCTCCTCCTCCTCTGTGCCCTCCTCCTTCTCTGCGCCTGTAAAGTTGCGAGTGCCGTTATAATCATGGATGGCCCGGGCATTTTGGCAGTCAGATTGAAGTCCAACAAAGATGTGTTGTCAGCTCTTCCTCAATGGTGTTGCTCCAGCAGACCTTTACAGGGCCGGTGTAAAATTAGGGCTGCTTTTATAAAGTCTAATTTTGCTGCAGGAAACTAACAGGTGCGCACAGGGCGTAATCTACGGCGCACAGGGCGTAATCTACGGCGCACACACTTAATTTTGAGGATCGCCCTATCACCCTCATTTGCATCTTTGCCTATCAAATAAAGCGGCGTGACTAGCGTAATTTGCGTCAGAGGATGCGCCGGAGTAATTATTTTAGGTAGGACGGAAAAACCGGATTTTTCGTTTTGAGGATCGGGCGCAAAGATACGCGCGGAGTAAAATTAGAAATCTCGAGTTAAGTCGGCGCATCTGCTTTGTGGATTTGGCCCTATGTTTTTTGTGAAACCAAGTGTGACCCACCTATTCGGCCAGGTCTCTACACACCAGTGGTTTCCCCAAATGGCCCCAAAGCCTACAGAACCTGCTGCATCAGTTTCTAGCAAGAAATCACTGTCCAAAATAAAGTCCTGCTGCCACATAGTTTTACCATTAAAATACTCCAAGAATTTATCCCAAACCATCAAATCCTGCTTGATATCTGCGGTTAACCTAATATGAGCGGCTGGGACCTTCAATCCTGTTATAGCTGAGTAAAGCCTTCTAGAAAAAACCCTACCCATAGGCAAGACTCTGGATGCAAACGCCAGTTGACCCAGTAGTGATTTGCATTTCCCTCAGCGTTACCTTATTCCTTCTCAGGAATAACTCAAGTGCCTGGGATAACCTATAGACCTTGTCCTCTGGTATAATGGGGTGATACTGCGCTGGTCTATAAAATGTGGAATTGATGTTGATGTACTTGTTATAACAATGCCACCAGGTATTGAAATCAGAATAAATAATAAGTGCTGCTGCAGCAAATAAATGTCAGATAAAACATCAACAAATTATAGATAAAAATTAAGCTGCGCTGCGTGAACAGTAGATCAAAAATGGTGATCAGTATGCCAACATAAATTAAATTGCATATAGTGCTGGTAAGTACGTGACAACCATGCAAATAATGATGATCAGATGTTCATATGACAGAAAACTTGATTAACCACTTCCCGACCTCCTCATGTACATTTACGTCAGCAGAATGGCACGGACAGGCACATGTGCGTACCTGTACGTCCTCTGCTAGACGTGGGTGGGGGGTCCGATCGGGAGCCCCCCCCGGTACATGCGGAGGTCGGGTCCGCTCGGGGAGCGATCCGGGACGACGGCGCGGCTATTTGTTTTTAGCCGCGCCGTCGCGATCGCTCCCCGGAGCTGAAGAACGGGGAGAGCCGTATGTAAACATGGCTTCCCCGTGCTTCACTGTGTCGGCGCATCGATCGCGTCATTCCTTTTATAGGGAAGACACGATCGATGACGTCATTCCTACAGCCACACCCCCCTACACTAGTAAACACACACAAAGTAAACCCTAACTCCTACAGCGCCCCCTGTGTTTAACTCCCAAACTGCAATTGGCATTTTCACAATAAAGAATGCAATTTAAATGCATTTTTTGCTGTGAAAATGACAATTGTCCCAAAAATGTGTCAAAATTGTCCGAAGTGTCCGCCATAATGTCGCAGTCACGAAAAAAATCGCTGATCGCCGCCATTAGTAGTAAAAAATAAAATAAAAATGCAAAAAAACTATCCCCTATTTTGTAAACGCTATAAATTTTGCGCAAACCAACCGATAAACGATTATTGTGATTTTTTTTTTACCAAAAATAGGTAGAAAAATACGTATCGGCCTAAACTGAGGAAAAAAAAAATTTATATATGTTTTTGGGGGATATTTATTACAGCAAAAAGTAAAAAATATTGGATTTTTTTCAAAATTGTCGCTCTATTTTTGTTTATAGCGCAAAAAATAAAAACCGCAGAGGTGATCAAATACCACCAAAAGAAAGCTCTATTTGTGGGGAAAAAAGGACGCCGATTTTGTTTGGGAGCCACGTCGCACGACCGCGCAATTGTCTGTTAAAGCGACGCAGTCCCGAACTGTAAAAACCCCTTGGGTCTTTAGGCAGCAATATGGTCCGGGGCTTAAGTGGTTAAAGTGACATGTGCATGCATGAACCTCAGTGCAAAACACATGTAATAAATCCCAAATGAAAAGTTCATAAATGTTCAATCTCTGTGCAAATTCAAATGCAAGTCACAGAAAAGTGCTGAAAATATCCAAGGAAACCGTGTTTGTATAGGCAGAATAGATGAAAGCCTCCACCTCCTATCTCTAATCTGCTTACCGAATTGAGTGGATCCCTAATAAAAGAGATCACATACACATTTGGCTCATCAGCCCAGTTGATTCTCAGTCAATCCAGCAATAAGATCTCCACCTCAGTATTCACAATGTAACTCTCCAGCAGGTCACCACACGTATAATGATCCCTTTGTGAATGTTGCTGCACGCCGTCGAATTGTGTCTTTAACACTTTTTTTGCTCCTTCAGGATATTTTCCCGCTTTTAAATAATTTTATATTTCTTTGATTTGTAGAGCATCCATGTTATCTGGTCTCACTGCCAGTACCGTGCCACTCCTTGATAGGGTTGCCACCTCATCCCTTTAAAAAGGAACACATCTGAATTACACAGATTCTGAGGCTAATTTAATGCAGATAAGGCACCAAGTGAGTTTAATTACCACCGTAATCAGCCACAGAACCTGTGTAATTCATATGTGTTCCTTTTTAAAGGGATGAGGTGGCAACCCTACTCCTAGATGCTGCTCAGTCTGTCTTCCCGCTCCTCTGGTAACCTGAATTCCATATTAACAGAATCCAAGGTTATGCCCAAGAAAATGATGCAGGTTGAAGGAGGAACAGTTTTTTATCCCGGGCCAGGGGAACCCCAAAATGACCGCATACTTCCTGAAATGCAGATAGAAGGATGGAGCATTCAGCAGAATCTGCTGGGCCTAAAAACAAAAAATCATCTAGATAGTGGATTAAATGTCCAGAACCTGCGACCTTGCTCACCACCCATTCCAAAAATGTTGCGAATGCTTCAAAATAAAAACAAGAAATAGAACAGCCCATAGGCAATGATTTCTCAAAATAAAACTGTTCCTCCAAAATGAATGCCCAAAGAGTTAAAACCCCTTGGGTTGCGCGGCGCAATAGCTGTTTTGCTCCCGCGTAGCGAATGCCCCTGATTAAGGAACATCGCTACGCGGACTGCAGCCTAGGATATGACAGACATAAGCCTCCTTATGCCTTCATATCTTAGGCTGCATTCTTGCGTTGGCCGCTAGGGGGCACGGCCATTGTGATCGGCGTATAGTATGCAAATAGCATACTATCACCGATTCAAAAAACTTGCCCGGGCCCAGCGCACGCCAGGTACGGAGTTTCCGTACGGCGGCTTTAGCATAAGGCTGCCCCTTCTCATAGTAGGGGCAGCCAATGCTAAAGTATAGCCGCCCTTCCCGCTCGTGAAATTTGAATTTCACGTCGTTTACGTAAGTGATTCGTGAACGGCGCTGGACGCCATTCACGTTCACTTAGAAGCAAATGACGTCCTTGCGACGTCATTTGCCGCAATGCACATCGGGAAAGTTTCCCGACGGAGCATGCGCTGTTCGCTCGGCGCGGGAGCGCGCCTAATTTAAATGATTCCCGCCCCCGGCGGGATCATTTACATTAGACGCCCTTACGCAGGGCAAATTAGCATATCGCCCGCGCAATTTACGGAGCTACTGCTCCATGAATCGCGGGCAAATCGAAATATTTGCGTGGGCGCAGAGCAAAAATCGTTGCCCTTTGCCCACGCAAATATTGCGCGGCTCTACCTGAATCTGGGCCCTTGGGTATAGTGGGAGCAGCCGAAAGGCTGATTGAATATCTGCCTTGGAAAGCAACGCATTCCTACCTAAAACACAAAGCTTCTCTATTGCCAGTTCGAATGAAGCATAGGACACGGATATATCCTCCGGGTCAATCTGGTCATTCAATGAGCTACCCAAAGGAAATGAAAGATGATGGATTTAAACAAAATTTTAAAGGCTCTTTTTTAGGAACTAAACCCAACAGGGAAATTCTAAAGCTTAAAAAAGGAGGGTGTTCAAAAGGACCTTCCATCCTCCCAGCCTTTACTTTCTTTAGCAGCTTCATTCTCACTACCCCTGGAGCTTCGTTGACAAATTTTAAATTGCCAACCATAGTACAACCACTCCCTTCAAAACATGGTATGTTGAAACCCTCAGAAAAACCCTAGTTAACAGGGAAGCCTTCCACCGGTTTGGGTAGACCTGCAGCCATAGGAGCATTTTTTGGAGTATCACCGGGGTAACTGCTTTTGGGAAACCCATCCCTGGCTGACGCTTGTAATTTCCGAAAACATTTTGAAACAGGATGATTCCCTGCACAAAATGCACATTTATGCTTGTATTTGCGCATGCTCAACCATCTACACTGGGAATCGTTGAACGCAAAGCACAGGCCTTTCTTATAATTGTTCGCAGAAGGAGCCTGTAGCGCTAAAACTGCGATTGGGCAAGCAAAAGGCTGCCTCTGTGGTAAAAATAAATTGAGCCAGAGCCCGACGTCCTTGGAACCCCATTGCAATGATGGTTGAACAGCCAATTTCTGTCTGAAAGCCTCATCATAGGCCAGCCAAGCTGAACCACTAAAACCCCTATAGGCTTCCAAAATAATATCAATATGTTGAAATAAAAGTGAACTCTTCTCAGGATATCTTTTGCATAAAATACTGGCATAAATAACAAAAGCCTGTAACCAACCATAGAATTATTTGATCACAGGTCTGCGATCCTCTGCTTTCTCCTCCTTTTTTTTTTCATACCTTGAATTATCTCTGACAGGAGGAAGGATTGTACTGAAATCAATATACTCCTCCCTCCAGATTTTTTCCTTCACACTTAAAGGTAAATTAAAGCGGGGGTTCACCCTATTAAAAAAAAATAAAAAAATTATTCTAGCATTACATTCGGCATCGTAGCGCGAGCTACAGTATGCCGGTCTTACATTTTTTTATCCCTGTACTCACTGTGCTATTGTACATTGAAGATTCCGGGGAATGGGCGTTCCTATGGTGAGAGAAGGTGATTGACGGCCGGCCCTGGCACGTCACGCTTCTCCGGAAAAAGCCGAAATAGGCTTGGCTCTTCACGGCGCCTGCGCATAGCCTGTGCGCAGGCGCCGTGAAGAGCCGAGACCTACTCCGGCTGTCTTCGGGGAGCGTGACGTGCCAGAGCCGGCCGTCAATCATCCTCCCTCTCCATAGGCATGCCCATTCCCCGCGGGAGTCGGAATCTTCAATGTGCAATAGCACAGTGAGTACGGGGATAAAAAAATGTAAGACCGGCATACTGTAGCTCGCGCTACGATGCCGAATGTAATGCTAGAATGATGTTAAGGAGGGTGAACCACCGCTTTAAAACCTAACGGTGACATGAGACATGGCATACATTCTTTAGTACTTATATCTGACATGCTTTTAGCACCATCAGTACATTCTATCAGCTTTCCACTTACAGGCTTGGACACAGGTAATGTGTCTAAAGACCAGACCCCAGCTTCCCTGCCAACCTCAGGAGGGGCCATTTGTGCCCTCATTAATGCTACCAATTGCTCAACTGAATTAGATAATCCAGAAAATTGGGATGCAGTAATGCACTCACCCTCTGCCACCTGAGCAGGATGCGCTCCAGGGGCTGCCGCCGGCGTCTCACATCGCACCGGTATGCTGACAGCTTGTTGTCTTTCTAGGTGCGCAGGTAGGCAAGGAGCCTTGCGACCTCCCCTGCCACCTCTGCGTGATGTTTTGGCTGCTTCCTGAACCGGACGGCTGCGGTGAAAGTTCTCTCCCTGGAGTAGACACACTCCTGCCTCTCCGCCCATGTCCTCCAGGGGGCGCTGCTGGTCTGGACTTCTGACTCCTGAATGAAAAAGGGGAAACATCCGGGCCACCATTGTTAGCCCTGGGTGGAGTGGGGGTGACACTCCTCCTTTGCGAACGCCTCCTTTTGCTTGCTCTGGTGCCAGCGCCGCCCTCCTCCGCTCCGTCCTCCGACCACGTGACTGCAGACCATGGGCATCCCTTCTCTGACAGGCTCAGCTGCTGCTGTGACGCCTCTGCTCCACACGGAATCGATGGGGGTTCCACATCACCGCTGTTACCGCCAACCATCTGGTGCTCCACAGGTAATGAAAGACAGTGGCGAATCCACTCCTCTCCACCCGCATGTTCCGCTCTGGCTATCAGCTGGTGTAGTAGTTCTTCCATCACGGCGTATACTGGGGAGCTCCTCCGGCTGGGATTTTAGCTGAAACGGCCGCAGGCCCTCACGGAACCGGGCCTTAAATAGCCTTGGACCGGGTACCAGAACCTTCTACCGGGTCACCTGGTTCCTGTTGACCAATCCCTGTCCCAACCTTGCTACCTTCTTGAAAACCTAACCCAGCTGTTCTGCCTGACTAATTAACTGAGTGCTGAACTGTCACACCCCTCTGACCTGTAACTGACCTCCGCACAGCCCTTCTATCTAAGGCTAGCTGCCCCTGCCGTGGTCCCATAAGGAAATGAGAGCCTAAACGGCTACTCCCTTTTCTTTCCCATTATTTTTTACATTTTGAAAAGCGAGTCATGTGTTCCTTGACAGCTGCACTGGTTTCTGGCCTCTCCATTGGTGCAATGTTCACTGGCATGTCTTTGTTTTTGGATTTCCAAGAACTTTGTGAGTGTCCCCTCCACCATGCAAATCATGTCTGCTAGAAACTGTATGCTGTGTTGGGTGTCCATTTTTTTTCAAACACGTTTACACATGATCAATTTTTTTCTGCCCCTTGGAAGTTCGACATTTTTGCGTTCAACGGTCATTTCTTTACCACTTTCATCTGGTTTTTTTTTTGGTCAGAGCGGGCTTACGATTCACATTGTAATTGCGGCATAAAGCTGCCAACTTTGTTCTTGTTTCCATCAAATCAAATCTATAGTGAATTATTTTTGGCCAAAATCTGAGAATCCATACTGTGGTATGTTTCAAGAATCCCGGTCTGACAAAAAAAAAGTGAGATGTTTCAAGTCTTTCTCCAATTGGGCACCATGAACAATTGTGGACAATGCATGGAATGCAGGTGAATCTTCTTTTAACCAGGCCATACGATGAGAATCCACACTGATGGGATCGTGTAAGCATTTGTGCTTTACATTATCAATTTCCCATTCATGAACATTTGTTACGTGATGTAGTACTGATTGCCAAATCTGACAAAAAAATTCCTCTTTTCCTTTGCAATGACTACTACAAAAGTAGAAATGAAGCAGAATGTGTCGAACCCATGGCAAAAGTTCTTTGTAAATTGATTTTTTGGCAAGTTGTAACAATTTTCTATTTATATTTTTGACGTAATGCCATGTATCAAATTGATGGTTTATTTTTTGATATTTTTTCTTTAGTTGACAATTTTCTACGTCTTGCACCCTAGTAGTTATGACGCGTATCTCGTGACGGAGATCCGTTATGGCGGAAAACGGTGTGTTCTTTATGTCTGCTGCTACCGCGTGCAGGTCGGTCAGGCTTGGTTGCTGAGGGGCCGGTGGAGCCGCTGAAGTTTGCTGCGGAAGAGAAGAGGCCGTGGGTGTAAGGAGAATACCTTCAGAGTTATGTAAGGGTGTTGAGGCGAGAGGCTGTGTCGCCATGTTGGATCTCTGGGACCGGGAACATTTCCAGGATTTGCTGGTTTAGTCCGCTGCCAATGTCTCTCGGAGAACGTGAGCGGGAGGCAGAAGATTGTCGGGATGAAGAAGATTGTCGGGATGAAGTCCCCATAGTTTGTCTAGCAGGAATCGGCATTAATCTCCTGTAAAAAGGCGGTGTATGGCCGAGGTCTGTGAGAGCTCCGGAGCTAAGCAGCCATCTTCCTCCAAGGCTAACCACGCCCCCCTTGACATTAATTTTCTGATCCCAGTGTGTCGATCGGTTCCCAAAAATTGAACATCCATTTTTTTTTTCAATTATGCGCTCTAAACAATTGGTAAATCCCAACTTCTCCTTCGCAACAGAATAAGTTGTCTGTGACACCTGCACCATCTCAAAGTCCACAGTTTTCTTTGAAAATAAATCCATACAAGTGTAAGTTGAATATTTGGCAGAGAATCACATTGCCCATCCCCTATAATGAAAACTAGTTTTCCTTTTTAATTCATTTGTTACATCCGACATATTCTTTTGTCAACTGCCTTATGAACAAATACAGTTTGCGCTCTATTTAATGATGTTTTGCCGAAGATTGCTATGCTGCAGAGATCGAACATTTCTCTCACTTTGGCATAGCTCCCTCCACTAAGAGTGATGGCACCAGACAGTAAAATATTACCCGCTGCATAGTGCTTTATTTTGGGTTTGGCTTTCCCAAAGTGTGTGCCGATGTAAGCATGTATGTACAGGTTGAATAGACTGAAATCATGGTACCAATAATTTGTTTTTCTAGTTTGGTAATTTGGGAAGAACAACTTAATTCTGGGCAAATCATTGCATAAATTAGTTTGTCCAAGCAACTTTCAAATACAACAATTGTTTTTTTTCTTTAACCAAATTCAGGGGTTGAGGAAGCGTATCCTCAATTTCTATTTCATCCAGACTCTCCCATAAACTGATTTCGCTTTTTTGAGGCGTTTCACAATCGGACTCGGGTCATCAACATAGATTAATTTTCTTTTACTGTCTAAAGCCCCATACACACGGTCACACTTTTTGCCAACCAACTTCAAAATTGTCAACTTTTCTAATTTGTGTGACCGTGTGTACGCTCCATCGGACCAACTTTTTCGGGTTTCATCCGACAAAAAGTTGGGTCTCCAAACGGACCAACTTTTCGGGCAACAAAAGTCCGATGGTAGCAAATAGAAAAATGAAAACTGGATAGCCGCACTCCAAAATAACTTAAAAAAAGTTGTTGTCTTTATTTTTCAACTGTACAAACACAGTCACTGCAACCGACAGAAAACAGGATGGCCGACGCGTTTCGCACTTACAGTTAGTAAAAAGTCCGATGGTGCCTTGTCTGACTGTGTGTACAGCAAGCCAACCAACTTTTGGACAAAGTGCAAGTGCAAATACGCATGCTCAGAACCAATGTTTAAATCAACCAACAATAGCAGAAGTTAACCAAAGGGTGGCGGTAAAGAGCAGAAAAACCATGTGATGTTGGGTAATTTTTAGAAAAGTTTGCAGAAAAGTCTGACCGTGTGTATGCTATGGGTGTGACCGGACAGATCAATTAAGACAAAAATCCAAGGGAAAGTTTGTTGGATGTGTGACTGTGTGTATGAGCCTTTAGTCTGGACTTTCAATATACTGTCCAACAACATTCCTTGTTCTCTTTGGCCTTTTTGAGTGAGGAGACATCAAGGACGTGGAGGGTAAAATATCGATCCAAGGGGATCACTTCTGATCTCCTCTGATGAATTTCAGGGGTAGACATGTGCAGTGGTGACATGAAAGCCTCCTCTGCACTGGAATAGGGGTGATCCAAACCAAAGGAGCGTGGGCTGGCGATCTTAGAAGTGGGAGGCTCCGATACAATAAATTGTGATGAAGGTACTATAGTTTGGGTGCCAGCTTTCAGCTTTGACACATTTTCCATATTAGATTGTTCATGACATTTGCAATGACATATTACGCTACCTAAGCTTGGAGTATAGGTACCCGCTTTCATGTGTTCATGAAAGGCGTGGTGGTGCCACGCCTTCTGCGGGTTTCAACGACGGTGTCATTGTGGATGGTAGATAACATGTACACACCCCTTCTGTCCTTCCACTTCACTGCCAGAACCTCCTTGTTTCGCAGATTGGCTGATTCTCCTCTTTTCAGCTTTTTATTCACCAGGCTTTGAGGAAAGCCTTTCCTGTTGTTTCTGATGGTGCCACATGCTGGCGTCTGCTTCCGGTGCAGGTTGTGGAACAGGGGAAGAGAGGTGTAAAAGTTGTCCACGTACAAGTGGTATCCTTTTTCCAAAAGGGGGTTAATGAGTTCCCAAACAATTTTGCCACTTGATCCCAAGTAGTCTGGGCAATTAGGGGGATTCAGCTGGGTGTCCTTGCCTTCGTATACTCTGAAGGCATACAGGTACCCTGTGACTCGGTCACACAATTTGTGCACCTTCACACCATAGCGGGTTCTTTTGCTGGGTATAAATTATTTTATTTGTAGCCTGCCACTAAATTTAATAAGGGACTCATCCACACAGATGTGTTGGTCCGGGGTATACAATTGGGGAAATTTCTCAGAAAAATAATTCAGTAAGGGCCGAAGTTTGAAAAGCCTGTCATGATTTGGGTGATTTCGGGGATGGCACTGGGTATTGTCATTAAAATGTAGGAATCTCATGATGGCGAAGTTTCGGGATCTGGGCATTACGCTGGAGAAGATGGGCATGTGGTAGATCGGGTTTTTGGACCAAAGGGAACGTGAAACGTTTTTTGGGTTGAGTCCCATACATAATGTGAGGCCTAAACTTTTTTTGAACTCCACCGTAAGGTCTCTCCACTGGAAGGGACGGGTATAATATGACGTGGGATTATTTTCAATAAATTGCTGTGCAAATAGGTTGCACTGGGCCACAATTCCGGATAGCATGTCCTCTGTAGCGATCAGTGCTATAAAAATGCATTGGATTACTATAAAAATGCCACTGGCAGGGAAGGGGTTAAGTATGTTCTCTGGGTGTGTTATAACTGTAGGGGGGGTGGACTCACTAGGGGAAATGACTGATCGCTGTTCATACATTGTATGAACAGACTATCAGGCATTTCTCCCCCTGACAGGACCGGGAGCTGTGTGTTTACACACACAGCTCTCGGTTCTTGCTCTGTAACAAGCGATCGCGGGTGCCCGGCGGTGATCACGCTCGCCGGGCACACGCGTTGGCGTCAGGGGCGAGTGTGCGCGTCCCTATTGGCTGCTCGGCGAGATGACGTAAATCTATGTGATCTCGCCCAGCAGAGCCAAGCTGCCGCCGTAAAACTGTGGTGGCTGGTTGGCAAGCGGTTAAAGTAGACTCCTGGAGTTTCTTCTTCTTTCCAGCTTTCACTCAGGTACTTCAATTTCATTGTCCTTCTGTGGCTCTGGAATCTTCTCAATCATCTCAGACTGAGATCCAGAAGTGTTTGTGGTGAGAAGAGAAGAAGACATGGAGATGAGAGGTGATGTGATGGAAGCTCTGCTCTGTGACGTGTTCCGTTGAGAAGCCAATTGTAACAGGAGTCACTTTTGGGCACAGATTGAGCCAGGAAATAAAGGGACACATGTTGGATTGTTTTAACATGGACAGTAATCTACAATATATTCTTTAATGTCTGTAAAGAGTATTCTGACCCTACCGGTCAATAATGACTTTTTTCAATGATTAGCCCTGGCTAGTGAGTTGTTAAATGAGGCTGGCTCTTGAAAGGCCTTTCATTGTGTGATAACACTGTTTAAAGCCTATTGATAATTAGGTGTGAATACCTTTCTGTCGGAGACAGACCGTCCGTCTAAAGATGTGGATTGACAGGAAATCATTGTGTGATGGTGTTTTGTTTGAATTCTGTTAATGAAGCAATGTGACTTCTCAGGTGCAGTGATTAGGTCATGTTGATTATAGACCGGCGCCAAAATGTCTGGAATGTTTAGCAATTGGCCATCTGGTGTATTGAAGCCCCCCCATGGTGTGATGTGTGGGTGGAGAGTTTGAATGTTCCTGTGATCACTGAAACATGCCTTGAAAACTGTATATAAACTTGAGAGCTAACCATTAAAGGTGTTCATACATTTGAAACCAGTAACAGAGCAAGTCTCGTTATTCTGGCAAATGGGATGTCTGATGTCTGTTGGATGGTTGGAGTGTCAGATAAGCTGTCAGGGATGATGGAAGGTCGGATGGTTGGAGTGTCAGATAAGCTGTCAGGGATGATGGAAGTTCGTAAACGGTGGTGAGCGTTACACCAATGATTCCTCACACTGTGCAGAAGAATTCCTTTCAATGGGACGATCTTCTTTCCACCTTTCACTCGTGTATTTAAGAACTTTGATACTTTACTTTTTATTTTGTGTAACTAATGGCCAAAAGCTCAATAAACATATTTTGTATCCCAGTGGGAATCTTTCTCCTTGCTACAGGAGGGTTTTCCATCTTGACATTGTTTTGCCAGTCAACCCTAGGTTTATATCCTTCATCATCAAGGTTGGCCACCCACCATGAAAACTCCCACGTGAGTAGACAGAAGATAACACCAAACGCCCACACATTGAGGCTGCCATCTACAACCAGTCCACCTGAAATGGTAACCTCCATGACTTTTTGGGGCTCATATAGGATTGGCTGCCACACCTGGATGTTATCATCGTCCCTCTGACCATAGCAAGGCCAAAGTCTGTGATCTTCACACATTGGCATTCCTTGTCAAATGCCAAAACATTTTCTGGCTTCAAATCCATGTGTACAAGTCCTTTCTCTGCTGTGAATGTGAGGGCATTGGGAATCTGAACAGCACATCTCTTTATCACGTCTTCTGGAATTCATAACTAACTAAAAAAACAAAAAAAATAAATAAATCAAAATCCAATTGATGTTAGCAGTTGGGTATATAAGGAGCCATTCAGAAAATGTGTCCAGAAACAGGTGAAGTGTATGTATAAGCCATAACTTTTATAGTTTTAGTGTAAAAGGAAATTGTTTTTTTGGGAGTTTAAATGAGGTATGTGGTATGTAAATAATATGAGGTAACTTTTTTTTTTTCTTTTTTTTTTTCCGCCTCAGAGAACTATCAGGAAACGTAATCAATTTGCGTTCATTCGCAGTCTCCTTGGTTTACATCATGGTGGGAAACCTTTTTTTTTTTTTTTGGTTATTTTGTTATTGCAAAAGTGCGTTTAAATATATGTCAATAAATATACAAAAGAGAAAAAAAAAATACTTTAAATATGTGAATGAATACATTAATTTCCCCTAGCCGAACAGACCCTCATCCCACCCTCATCCCTTAACCCCACCCTCCGCCCTCCCCTATCTCCGAAATTCAGTCTCGTATTGTATCTCTCTTTGCCCGTTATACTTCTTACACTATATCATCCTATCTATATACCTCGATGAAAGTTTAAAATTAACCCAATCCTGCCATTTTAATTTAAATCCTCCTTCTCCTTCCTCTCCCATGAACCTGAGCTGTTCAGCATAATATATATCATTGATTCTGCAAAACCAGCTCCTCTCTGTTGGACTCATAGGGTCCTTCCATTGTTTGGGGATCAGACTCTTTGCTGCATCTAGTACGTGGGGGAGTAAAGTTCTCATATACTGTTTGGTTGGCATTTCTGTCCCGTGGAACAGACAGACCCATGGATCAGGAGGTATTTTAATTCCGGTTATCTCCTCAATTACTAATAATACGTTATTCCAGTATGTTTTAATTTTTGGACAGGTCCACCATATATGTGACATAGTACCCACTTCAAGACAGCCCCTCCAACAATATTTGGAGGTATCATCTCGAAAACGGTGTGCTATGACCGGGGTTATATACCACCGTGCTAAACATTTGAAGTTCATTTTGAATAATGCACAGTTAGTTGAACTAGTATGCGTCTTTTTTAATATTTTCCTGACCTCTAACTCGGTTTTACCCGTTCCCAATTCCTCTTCCCATTTATTAATATAAGGAGGGAAACCGGGATCTTTCAATCCCATCAAAATTTTGTAGATTGAGGAGATCCCGCCTCTTCCTTTTGATGCCAAACACAAACGCTCCAAAGGGAGCAAATTTCTATCTGACCTCGGGAGGGAGGGGAAGGAATCTACAAAATGCGTCAGCTGCATATATCGCCACCAGTTCAGCTCAAACAATTCTTTTTTTTTACTTAATTCCTGGTAGGTAAGAATTTTGCCGTCTTTTAATATATCTTTTAATTGTGCATCTGGTTTTTTAATCCAGTTACCAAACAGGCCTATTTTCCCTGGTGCAAAAAAATTTGTGTCGAATAGAGGGATTAATGGGGAGTTAAAGCCCCATCTGTGCTTTTTGTGTGTCCTATCCCATATGGACATGGATGCCAATGTGATCGTGTGCATGTGCGTATTTTGTTGTCTGAAATGTGGCGGTATCCAAATCTCTTTTCCTAACCGTGACTTACCGTATTTTCCGGCGTATAAGACGACTTTCTGGATGCAAAAAAATGCATCCAAAGTCGGGGGTCGTCTTATACGCCGGGTACAGTCTCAGTACTCACTTTTTTCCCAGCGCTGACAGTGTCCCATGCTGCGATCGCGATCGTGAAGGATTTCAAAGCCGCGCCTTCACTGCAGAGTGTTCTGTGATAGGATGAACAAAAATCTTCCCAGCAGCGCCTCTGTTCTTTGTTCCTCCTATCACAGATGCCTTCTCATCCTCGGACGAGATGAGAAGACGTCCGTGATAGGCGGGAAACATAACAGAGGCGCTGCTGGGAAGATTTTTGTTCATCCTATCACAGAACACTCTGCAGTGAAGGCGCGGCTTTGAAATCCTTCACGATCGCGATCGCAGCATGGGACACTGTCAGCGCTGGGGGAAAAAGTGAGTGTTATTGCACTGGGGGGGCAACAAGTTCAGGCACAGTGGGGGCAAGTGATGGCACAATGGCAATGTGAGGGGCAAGTGATGGCAATGTGGGGGCATGTAATGGCACAATGGCAATGTGGGGGCATGTAATGGCACAATGGCAATGTGGGGGCATGTAATGTAATGGCACAGTCTGGGCATGTAATGTAATGGCACAGTGAGTAATGTAATGGCACAGTCTGGGCATGTAATGTAATGGCACAGTGAGTAATGTAATGGCACAGTCTGGGCATGTAATGTAATGGCACAGTGAGTAATGTAATGTAATGGCACAGTGAGATTTGAAAAAGCCTGTTTCTGTCAGCGGTTCTGGCTACCCCTCAGCTTCCAGAAAGACAGTAAGAAGGGGGTAGTCTTATACAGTGAGTATATCCCAAAATCAAAATTTTTCCTGGAAAATTAGGGGGTCGTCTTATACGCCGGGTCGTCTTATACGCCGGAAAATACGGTATTTGAGCAACTTTCTAATCTCACCCACCTTTTCTCATTGTTATCTCTAACCCAATCAACCACCCGTGCCATGTGAATAGCCGTGTAATATGTGTAGATATCAGGTACCCCCAAACCACCACGTTCCTTATCTCTAATTAATATTTCCATACTTATGCACGGTTTTTTGCTCCGCCATATAAACCTATTTAATAACTGTTTTAATATTTTAAAGTAAGCACCTGGTAATACGATTGGTAACATTTGAATTTTATATAATATCTTAGGGAGGATAAACATTTTAAAACAATTTATTCTCCCTAGTAGAGATCTTTGTCTAGATGCAATTCTCTTTAAATCAATTTTAATATCATTTAATAACGGGATAAAATTCTGTAGGTAAATTAGCTCCAGGGATGCTGTGATATTAACTCCCAAATATTTTATCTCGATATCTTTCCAAATAAATGGAAACTCTTGCTTATATCTCTGTACGTCCTGTGCGTTCACGCTAATATTAAGGATTTCTGATTTTAGAGGATTGATTTTGAAATTTGACACATCTCCATACAATTTAAGAATTTTTAATAGATTCGGGAGGGTTATAGTTGGGTTCGTTATATATAGTAAGATATCGTCGGCGAATGCTGCGAGTTTATGTTCCCCATCATTTGTTTGAATCCCCCTGATGTCCGGGTTATTTCTAATCCCGTCCAGCAATGGTTCCAAAGATAAAATAAATAAAAGAGGGGACAGGGGGCACCCCTGTCGGGTCCCATTGAACATCTCAAAAGTCCCTGATAGTGTCCCATTCACTTTGACTCTTGCTGTTGGGTGTTTATACAGAGCATTTATCCACCCCATCATTTTTGGACCGATCCCAATGAACTCCAATGTGTTCAGTAGAAATCCCCAGTCTACCCTGTCGAACGCCTTTTCGGCGTCTATAGACAGGAGTAGACCTGGGGATTTATTATCTTTTAATATCTGTGTTAACAGGAGTGTTCTGATGCTGTTGTCCCTACCTTCCCTCCCAGGGACAAAGCCTACTTGATCAGTATGTACTAAATCTTTCATGATTATTTTCATTCTCCCGGCTAAGATTTTGGCAAACAATTTTACGTCCGCATTTAATAGCGAGATGGGTCTAAAACTAGAACATAAGGAGGGATCTTTACCTATCTTGGGAATTATTGTAATAGCGGCCTCTAATGCCTCTCGGCGAATATCCCAATTTGAACCAATACCGTTTATATAAGAGCACATCCTGGGGATCAGAATGTCACTGAACTTTAGGTAATATGCAGTTGTTAACCCATCGGGGCCTGGGCTTTTCCCCTTTGGTGACTCCTTTAAATTGTTATGAATTTCCATTTCCGTTATAGGTTCTTCTAAAAAGCTAATTTTATCCTCGGGTATTTTATTTAAACCTGTGTTGTTTAGGAATTTTTTTGCATTATCACTTCTCCTTTTAATTTTTTCGGGGGGGGTCCCCTTGCGATATCGAATATAACTTCCCATAGTATTCTTGAAATACTCTTGCGATCTCAGATGTTGTATGTACCTTACCCCCTTTACCCGTTTGAATGCTTTCTATAAAATTACCCTTAGGTTTGTTTTTGAGCCCTTTTGCTAGGAATTTACCCGACAAGTCTCCCCATTGATACTTCTCTTTCTTACGTCTATGAAATGCCGCTCTATTTTCACATTCAATAAGATCTCTTAATTCCTCTCTTTTTAGGATAACATTACGCTCTGCTTCTTGCCCTCCTGTTTGTTTATGGGTCTGTTCAAGATCAAAGATACTTTTATATAACTCATCGTATTTCTTCTTGCTTTCTTTTTTTTTCGCTGATCCTATTGCGATCAGTATGCCCCTAATATAGGCCTTGTGAGCCTCCCAAACTAATGATTCCGGCATATGTTCAGAGCAGTTTGCCTTGAAATACCATTCTAATTCCCGTTTTATCCTTTCTACAACCTCTTCATCCTGTATTAAATCCTCGTTAAGTCTCCATGTGGTGTTACTTTTCGGAGCTCCCTCGATTTTTACATTAATTGAAACTGGCGCATGATCCGACAGGGTAGTTATTCCAATTCCCGAACCTGTCACTACATCCAGTGAGCTATGATCCACTAAAAAGAAGTCGATCCTGGAGTACGTCCCGTGTACAGCGGAGTGGAATGAGTAATCCCGTGTTTTCGGATGTTGTATTCTCCAAACATCTATCAGTTGAAGTTGATGTAATTTTTTTTTAAGTAATTTTCTTTGTGCATCTCCAGTCCGCTGTACACGAGACGTACAGTCGACTTCTGGATCCAGACAGAGATTCATGTCGCCAGCAACAACTACCCGGCCTATCCTGAAATCCATAAACATCTCGGTGACCCCCCTAAGAAATCTCATGGAGTTCGTGTTTGGACAGTAAATATTTGCAATAGAATAATCCACTTCATTTATTTTTCCTCTAAGTAAAAGATACCGCCCCTCGGGATCTGCTTTTCTCTCTCCCAGGACAAATCTTACTTCCTTGGCAAAACCTATGGCAACTCCCTTTGCCCGTTTAGTCGGTGAGTCTCCGTAGTACCATAGTGGGTATTCCGGTGAACTTATTTTAAGATTTGACTCCTGCGAGATATGTGTCTCTTGTATGAGTACTATATCTGCTTTAAGATGTTTTATTTCTCTTAGAATATTGCCCCTTTTTAAAGGGGAATTTAGTCCCCGTACATTATATGAGAGTATTTTTAAGGTTCCTGTTCTATCTACCAGATAGTCAATCTCCCCCCAACCACTCCCGCTACTTTATTGTTATTATTGTAGGTCTCTGTAGATTGCGACATATCAATCTCAATCTTGTATAGACAGGTTTTCCAATAAGCATCAGGGCAAAACCTCAACAGGTAACGTATTTCTGAAACAGATAATCGGAGATATTCCCCCCCAAACCCTCTCCCTTGCCCCCCCACTTCTTCTGCACTATAACCACCCCATTCCCCCTATCCCTCCCCCCCTCCCCTACCAATTGGGGCATTACGGCCTTAAATAGGCACATGGATCCGTGGCCAACCTACTCCACCCGGCCCTACGGTTCATGCCCCGGAGGTTGAGCTCTGCATGTGGGGCTACATCCAGGACTGCCACCACCAACCCCCCCCACCCAATGGGTGGGGGCAGGTGAGTAGCCCCGGGGCCCCAGCAACCCCCCGAGCACAAGCCACCCGGACCCCCCCCCCCACACCCTCCCCCCCCAACCACTGAACCCCCTCCCCATCCCCCCGCACCGCACCCCACCCCACCCCCCGACATCTCGCATCATCATTTTCAATTCTGCAAAAGGCAAAATCGAAAAGTGACTCACCGTTGGATTACACCGTTGGATTACAGTCCATTACAGGAACAATTACAGGAATGAGTTGCGGCTATAGTTACCCGTTGATGAACCTCTAAAGGACGGCATCTATGGTCTGTAGGGCCCCTCCTGGGCAGCAAAATCAAGAGCTGCGTCTCCCATCCTTTGATGTTAATGTATGGGATCAGCCAGCGTGCTGTTAGAGCAATGTGAGCTGCAGGGGGGAGGGGGGAGGAGAGGAAGCCACAATTCCCTGCACACTATTCCCCACACCCCCCCTGTAACCACTTAAATCACTTAAATCACTTAAAGTTGCTGTAATTGCTATAATTGCTGAAATTGATTGTAATCATAGAAATCACTTGTAGTTGTAATTACTCGCAATTAGCTTATAGTTAGTGACAGTTAGTAACAGTAACAGTCTGTTATCAGCTATCTGCTATCTATCTATCTGCTTCGGCTTCAGCCTTTCTGTAGCAATACACTGCGTGCTGACACTCTGCTGACCCTCTGCTGACACTCTGACACGCTGACCTGCTCACACGCAGAGTCAGACGAGTCAGGCTGCTCCTCCACACATCTCTACAGCAGCACAGCACCACACAGCCCGCCCAGCGCTCGGAGCTCGAGACTTCAATGCCCAGCAACACCTCCTAGAATCCTCCTAGAATCCTCCTAGAATCGGGGCTCCACATACCGAGGTAGAGCAGCGGGGGGGGGGGGGGGGGGGGGGGGGGGCGGGGGGGGAAGAGTGCAGGCAAGGACGAGGGGAGACCGGCTCAACGCACGCCCGAGGGATCCATGGAGCCCACGGAGCTCCTCAAACTAGCAGCGTGTCCTGACGAGCGCCCTCATCAGGCCCCGCCCTCCTACCTGCAGGGAGACTATTAAACAAATTGGGTATTTCTGCTCTGGGTAACTGTTTTTAAGTTACATGTTATGTTTTTTTTCCCCTACGGGAATCATAATGAATTGCTAATAAATATGACTTGATGCCAATAAATTAAATATGATTCTTGCAATACATGATATATAATTTATCATATAAATGATATATAATACATGATTTAAAGCGGGGGTTCACCCTATGAACGAAAAAAAAAAAAAAAAAATTTTATTGTACCATAAAATCAGGCATTGTAGCGCGAGCTACAGTATGCCTGTCCCGATTTTTTTACCCCCGTACTCACCTTGTACTCGTACATCGAAGATACCGGGGAATGGGCGTGCCTATGGAGACGGAGGATGATTGACGGCCGGCTCTGGCGCGTCACGCTTCTCCGGAAATAGCCGAAATAGGCTTGGCTCTTCACGGCGCCTGCGCCGTGAAGAGCCGAGACCTACTCCGGCTGTCTTCGGGGAGAGTGACGTGCCAGGGCCGGCCGTCAATCATCCTCCCTCTCCCTAGGCACGCCCATTCCCCGCGGGAGCCGAAATCTTTATCGCACAGGTACACAGTGAGTACGGGGGTAAAAAAACCGGGACAGGCATACTGTAGCTCGCGCTACAATGCCTGTCTCGATGGAAAAATGATGCAAGTGAGGGTGAACTACCGCTTTAAGTGGAATGAGACATAATACGTAATGATGATAATTACATATTTAAAGCGGGGGTTCACCCTATAAAAAAAAAATATATATATATTTTTTTTCTTCTAGCATAAAATTAAGCATAGTAGCGTGAGCTACAGTATGCCTGTATTTATTTTTTTTGCCCCGTACTCACTGTGCAATCCTGTCCGACTCCCCGCGGGGAATGGGCGTTCCTATCCAGAGGGAAGATTGACAGCCGGCTCTGGCGCGTCACGCTTCTCCGGAAATAGCCAACATAGGACTTGGCTCTTCATGGCGCCTGCACATAGTCTGTGCGCAGGAGCCGTATAGCGCCGTGAAGAGCCGAGATCTACTCCGGCTATCTTCGGGGTGCGTGACGTGCCATAGCCGGCCGTCAATCATCCTCCCTCTGGATAGGAACGCCCATTCCCCGCGGGGAGTCGGAATCTTATCTATACGAATTGCACAGTGAGTACGGGGCTAAAAAAATAAATACAGGCATACTGTAGCTCGCGCTACTATGCCTCATTTAATGCTAAAATGTTGGTAATGAGGGTGAACCACCGCTTTAATATTAGTAATTGATAAAATGATTAATACAAAGGCAGTTGATGAATTTAAATATACAAATCCAATAAGTATACTCATAATAAGTGTAAACATTAAATAGTATTGGCAGAATTCATGATTCTAAGCAAGCCTGGCTTGGCATCCTTGAATGAAGACTCAACGCGTTTCATAACGTTTTACAGCCAATCATCAGGAGTAGGATGCATTATATAGTTTTAGACTAGAGATGAATTCTTTATATGTATTTGCCATATATTCACCCTCTTGAATTACAGTGATAATGGATCCCATTTTGTAAATAAAACTATACAACATTTGACAGAAGTGATGGGTATCCAAGTAGAAAACCATTGCGCTTACCACCCCCAATTGGCTGGATTGGTGGAGAGACACAATGGGATCCTGAAAAAATAAACTGAGAAAAGCTATGGAAGAAACAGGTAAAAAATTGAATGTACTGCCTACCATTAGCTGTGACTAGCATGCATATTACACCCACATAGGAAAGTTTAAGCCCATTTGAAATAATACATGGAAGGCCATATAGAATACACCTACTACTAAATGAAACACCGGTTGAAGAATCTGAAAGTACCTTAGCAGAATATATGTCTAAGTTGTTGAAACAGAATCCAAGTAAGGAGGTCTGTTCTATTCCAGAAGGTTCAATCCAAGGAGAAGAGAAAATCCATATCGGAGACTGGGTCCTGATAAAAGTAATACAAAAGAAACATTGGCACTCGCTTAAGTGGGAGGGGCCATATCAGGTTCTTCTCACCACTCCCACGGTAATAAGGATTGCAGAGAAGTCTACCTGGGCTCACCAGTCCCATTGCAAAAAGGTTTTACAGGCAGAGCAGGGTCAGTTGGCGGCAGAGCTCTGGTAAGTCCGGCTACAAAGGGAGGTTCTGCACAAGGTGGGGCTTATCTCAAACTGGTGATGACTCCCTTACCTTACCCCCCAGGGCTCTGTAGCTGGTTAGAATGAGAGGGACAGTAGTTGTCTTGGGTCTACTGGTGACTCTAGGGGAGACGTCCATATAGGGAGGCAGAAACTGGAAAAAAGAAGCAGCCTCTAGAATGGGCAAGTACAGGGAATTTAAGTTGATTGTTGATAGCCTTTGTTTGAATGGTGATTTTATGGTTGCATCCATTTCTGACCCTACTGAGCTAAATCACATTATTAAGTTTAGTGGGGAGGATGAGAAGCAAACATTTGTTTACCTGATACCAGAGACCAGCTACATGAAGAAAAGGATGGTGACAAAGGCAAAGAAGACATGCTTTGGAACAGATGTTATGAAGCAATACTGCTTGAATTAGGAGAAATAGAAGTGAAAAGATGTACTTCAATCAAGCCTGCCAGCTTTTTCCTCAAAGGCCCCCGTACACACGACCGAGAAACTCGACGGGCAAAACACATCGTTTTGCTCGTCGAGTTCCTTGTTCGGCTGTCAGAAAACTCGCCGAGCCAAATTTTCCCATTGCCCAACAGGGAAATCGAAAACATGCTCTCTATTTGGCTCGACGAGTTTCCCGACGGGTTTCTCGGCGAAATGTGTCCACACGACCGGTTTTCTCGGCAGAATACGTCTCCCATCTAGTTTCTTGCTGGATTCTGCCAAGAAAACCGGTCGTGTGTACGGGGCCAAAGAGGAGGGTGACCACATCTGCTTAAAACTTATGGAAGAAGAAATGCAGCAAATCTTCCCAGTGAAGGACACTCCTCTTGAAAATGTTGATCTGATCCTGTTTGCAGAGGGTTCACACCTGTACAAAGATGGAGTCGCAAGAATGGCACATGCAATGACAACATTGGAAGAAGTGATTGAGACCCAACTACTCCCTTCGTCACTTTCAGCGCTGGTTGCCAAAGTGGTAGCACTCATGAGGGCCTGTGAGCCCGCAAAGGATCAAGCCAACATCTACACTGATAGCAAGCATGCTGTCGAAGTAGTCCATGATTATGGACCCATAAAGAAGAACAAAGTTTTACAATTGCTTCAAGAAAATCAATTCAAAGCTGGAAATATGTTTAAGAACTCTTTGAACCAGGTCACCCTCCCAAAGGAAGTAGCCACCCCGAAGGTCAATACACATACTGAAGGACAACCCATTGAAGAAAAAGGAAACAGTTGTCTGACCATACTACCAGGAAGACTGCTGAAACACCAATGAAAGCAATCGTGACCCTAATCACTGATTTTGCAAAGGAGGAGGAGAAGCCTGTAGCAGATAAAAAGAAGAGAACAAATACTGAAAGTAAAAGAACCTGCACTCACAGACTGATTAATGTTTGCCCTAAGGCAATGGAGAGAAAAGCAAAGCTGGATGGTTTATTCGATACACCAGAAATGCATATTAAGACTTTGTTGAGGGGTGCATAATCCTTTTTTTTTTTCGACTCCGAGAACTGTCAGACTTAGTTTTACGTCGATTCAGTCTCCATCTTAGTTCACATCATCTGCATAATCTGTGCTAAAAAAAATAACTCAGGAAAACAGACCAGAGTAACACAAAGACATTTGGCCAAGTCACTGTTCCTTTTCCAAAGACTACATATTTATTAAATCCAATTGCTCAAATCAGGCCAATATCAATATGTTTTGCTGTGCATAGAAATGTTTCAAAGTTGGATAGAAGTCTGACTGGTGGCTAAAGCAAATGCCAAGACAACAGACAAGAAGATCCTTTCTGAAGTAATATGCCGCTTTGGAGTCTTTGACACTTTAGAGAATGACAGAGGAACACGTCCAACTGGACAGATCATGCAAATTACATGCAAGGATTTGGCAACTGAGCAGGCCTTCCATGCTCCCATCATCCTCAGAGTTCAGGGAAGGTAGAAAGGTAAAGTATAGTCATTAAAAGCAGGCCAGCTAAATCAATGCAGGAAAAGGGTAGATGGGTTAGTAAAGCAACAATGGCCAACTGTTTCCTTCTTTACAACATCAGGATTACCCCTACTCTATAGGTCAGAGAACTTGAGCCCTTATGAGATTTTTTTGGGGGCCCACCCAAGACAGGGTTGTATTTTCCACATCAGACTGTTGTAATATATAATCATTTTCTTTGTTATGTAATTATTTAATATAGGCAACTGTGAACTAAGATACCAGCCAATGCTTGAGGGGATTGTGCTATGGCCCAGCTAGTTATGCCCCTGAAAATCCTATCCGAACACCCGTGAACTAAGAGTCACCAATGGTATCGAAGAAAAACTTCTCCCAAAGGGTCATTTAACTCTCAGATCTACTTAGATGATATTGGGGTTCCTCGCGGGCTGCAGAAATTAGTTTAAGGGCAGGAATCGGGTAAAAGCTGGGTTGGAGTCTCTTCTCTGGTGGGTGACTATAAATAAAAATGTTGACTGGATTAACCAAATATTCTATAACCAACAACGATTTGTAAACTATAGTAAAGATACTGTAAAAAAAAAAAAGGTCTAGTAGAACCGAATGGCCTTAGATATGGTCCTAGCTGAAAGAGGAGGGGTATGCAAAATGTTTGGTAGCATGTGTTTATCCCTAATAATAAAGCTCCTGGGGAACCGTGACCAGAGCCCTGGAAGGACTAACTGCTCTATTGAATGAATTGGCAGAAAACTCCGGTATTAACGATCCATTCACAACCTGGACTTATCACATCATGTTTTATCTAATTTGCTTTTTTTTTATTGTTCTGGTCACTTGTGCAGCGTCTCACTCAGGACATGTGGGAACTGCAAACGTATTACTTCTTTGTCATTGCTATATTGCATGCCATTTTGCATTGCTACACCTGTGGTTTCCCTGTTCATAGGCTGGTCAAGTGTGCTTCATACTTCCCACCACAAGATGGGGATAGCACCACTCTGGGATATCTATCCCAGCTCAGGTTTATCCGTGGTCAGTTGTTCAGTTCAGGAGGTGAGTGTGCAAAGAGAAAGCAGAATGTCAAGGTGAGAGAGAAGGTCAGTCCAGAGAAGGGACAAATTGGAACTGCTCAAATCAAAGGGTAAACGCCACTAACCGGCAGCAAAGACCTTTTGAGAATAAAGGTGAAGGATTTCTTAGCCACCGGCAACCTCACCAATGTCACTGGATTCAAAAGGGACCAGAAACAAGTAAGCATTATACTGAACCACAGCCTGAGTCCAGGCCTACTAAAGCCTATTAGCAGTGGATCAGGAGACTGTATTCTAACTGGATGTTTGTACTGCAACCCAAAACCAGTCACAGTACAAGTTGTGAGTTGTATCCTACCAATGTCTACCTCATTCTTCAACATTGCTACTACAACTGGTTGTACCACCATTAACGGTACTGGCGTCACGACAAATACCATCAAGGGACCCAGCCGCCACAAGCACTCTAAACACCCCTGTCATCACGGGCACCTCAACCACCATCTTGGCTGGCGTTTCCCTATCACAGAGCGTGCCCCGGAGGATTTCGTGCTGTCTTCCTCTTCACTGTGCGACCGGCCAGGGAGGCTTTCTGCTAACCGTGAGTAAACCGATGAACTGTATTATTGCTGTCTCTCATCGGCCCACCGTGCACCTCACGTGTCTCCCCTGCGGTTCTGGCTCGTCGCACTTGCGGATGCCGCTGTATTCCCTATATTCGAGGATTTTCACAAAGACTGATTGAAACTGCAATCTCAAGAACGATGTATCAAGCCGTTCCTACCTCTGAGGAGACCTATATTGACATTGAAGCTCAACTTAATGACATACAGTCCGAAAGTGTATAACACGGGGACTATTATCGAAATGTGTTGAGAAAAAAAAGACACACATGAGGAGGGAATGTTAGAAAAGTTCTTGTTTGTGTGTCTATTAGTTTTACAATTCACAGATTTAAGATGGCACCTGAGCACACGTTCTAACTTTTATATTCTTTTGTTCTTACTAACCCCATACGTAATATATAGATAACAGATTGTGCAGGAAGCTCTGTCTGGTAATAAAGTGCCAGGTACAGACAAATCTATCTTCGCTAATTTAGCCAATAAGAAGTGTTATCGTTGTTTCACTGTAAGCATCACTAAGGGTCCTTTCACACGTGCGGACCGTTCGTCCGTTTTTTCATACGTCCGTTTACGGACTGCAATGCTTTCCAATGGGATAGCGTACATTAGCGGAAGAGCATCCGCTAACGTCCGTTAATATCCGTCTCCATTAAACTCCGTTTTTTTGAACGGAAGAAAACCCTATTTTTCTTCCGTCAAAAAAACGGAACGGATGAAAAACGGATGTTGGCGGACGATCCGTTTAACATCCGATCCGCTAACATCCGTTTTTCATCAAAATATGTAATAAAAATAAGGTTCTAACAAAAAAAGAAAACGGATGAAAAAACGGATGACAACTGATGAAAAAACGGATGACAACTGATGAAAAACGGATGACAACTGATGAAAAAACGGATGACAACTGATGAAAAACGGATGACAACTGATGAAAAACGGATGACAACTGATGACAAACGGATGACAAACGGATGACAAACGGATGACAAACGGATGAAAAACGGATGACAAACGGATGAAAAACGGATGAAAAACGGATGACAACTGATGAAAAACGGATGACAACTGATGAAAAACGGATGACAACTGATGAAAAACGGATGACAACTGATGAAAAACGGATGACAACTGATGAAAAACGGATGACAACTGATGAAAAACGGATGACAACTGATGAAAAACGGATGACAACTGATGAAAAACGGATGACAACTGATGAAAAACGGATGACAACTGATGAAAAACGGATGACAACTGATGAAAAACGGATGACAACTGATGAAAAACGGATGACAACCGGATGAAAAACGGATGACAACCTGATGAAAATCGGATGACAACCGGATGAAAAACGGATAACAACCGGATGAAAAACGGATAACAACTGATGAAAAACGGATGACAAACGGATGAAAAAACGGATCAACTGATGATAAAAAACTGATCTAAAAAACGGTCCGCACGTGTGAAAGGACCCTAACATGTATTACTGCGTTTTGGATTAAATGATCTTCACTTTCAAACACCTGGATTTAGATTGATTACAAGTGTAGCGTTACCCCCGCAGGAGCCGCTGGTTGTTGTTGGGATCGGCGTATTAAGTTACCTCTTACCGTTGTCCTAGGGGTGAAGTTGATGAGTAGATTAGTGAGCGAATGTCAAGACAATGAATGAAGGGTTTTCTGAATGCTTTATTCTCGGCCCAACATGGCCAACATCAACATAAGGTAGAGAGGAAAGGTTGATGAAGTAATAGAGAACTTTGCAGTATCAGGCCTGGATATGAAGCGAGCAATCCTCCTCTCAGTAGTAATAAACACAGTTTGTCGCCACTCTAGCCAGAGTGGGTGAAATGCCACCCGACAGACTCCTGCCACGACTTTGGCAGCCAAAGCGCTACTTTAAGGTTTCTGGGGGGAACAGGCCTCTGCCACAGACGACCTGGCTCTAGGGACCTCTGCCACAGGGCTAGTACTTGGATGAGCCGAATGGATTGAGCGAATCCTCCCAGTAAATTAAGTCAGGGTCACCGGGTGACAGTTAAAGTGTACCTGTCAATGTCCCGGTCACGGGATCCCCGATGGTTCGTTCAAGCCCCTCAGACAACCTGCCTCCGGGTTCTCCTTCAGCCGATCCCCCACCGTTCAGCGCATAGCTTGGGATCTCTTCAATAGAGCTGGGGACCAGCAAATCACTGGGGCCCCTTCCAGCAACATGGAGCTCCACGTAGCATGCGACCCCGGCCTGGTAGGCCTTATCGCTGGGGTCCGTTGGATGTGCACACCCTAAAGGTGGGTGCCGCACCTGGAAACCGCAAAGAACCAACAAAAATTGGCGTCTGCCACGGATATACTCTCCCCCAGCATGCCCCGTGAGGGAAACCCCCTCTAATTGGCTGCTGGGGAAAAGAGGCTCCACCATAACCACTCTAGCGCCAACTGTCGCCCAGGGGTGGGATCGACACCCCTGGAGCGCAGACTGACCTACAGGACAGTTCAGGAATGACAGCAGCCCGAATTTAGCAAATTATGAATGGGAGCAAAATAACTCTCCCATTCCCCACTAACTTTAGCGTAGTTCCCATACTGAAAGTAAGGGGGCGCTACACACGGAAATAAATAAAATAACAGAGAGGTGTTCAGGTGGGAAGCCAAAGTCACCTCAGAGTGGGCTGAATAAATCCTTTCAATGGAATCATCATCTTCCTTGTCTTGTCTTTAAAGTAGACTCCTGGAGTTTCTTCTTTCCAGCTTTCACTCAGGTACTTAAATTTCATTGTCCTTCTGTGGCTCTGGAATCATCAACTCAATCATCTCAGACTGAGATCCAGAAGTGTTTGTGGTCAGAAGAGAAGAAGACATGGAGATGAGAGGTGATGTGATGGAAACTGTGAAGTGATCAGATGAGAAGCCAATGATTCCTCAGACTGTGCAGAAGAATTCCTTTCGATGGGACGATCTTCTTTCCACCTTTTACTCGTGTATTTGAGGACTTTGATACTTTTTTTTGTGTAACTAATGGCCAAAAGCTCAATAAACATATTTTGTATCCCAGTGGGAATCTTTCTCCATGCTACAGGAGGGTTTTCCATCTTGACATTGTTTTGCCAGTCAACCCTAGGTTTATATCCTTCATCATCAAGGTTGGCCACCCACCATGAAAACTCCCACGTGAGAAGGCAGAACGCCCACACATTGAGGCTGCCATCTACAACCAGTCCACCTGAAATGGTAACCTCCATGACTTTTTGGGGCTCATGTAGGATTGGCTGCCACACCTGGATGTTATCATCGTCCCTCTGACCATAGCAAGGCCAAAGTCTGTGATCTTCACACATTGGTATTCCTTGTCAAATGCCAACGCATTTTCTGTCTTCAAATCCATGTGTACAAGTCCTTTCTCTGCTATGAATGTGAGGGCATTGGGAATCTGAACATCACATCTCTTTATCACGTCTTCTGGAATTCATATCTAACTAAAAAAAAAACATCAAAATCCAATTGATGTTCAAAACAGTTGGGTATAAAAGGAGCCATTCAGAAAACTTGTCCAGAAACAGGTGAAGTGTATGTATAAGCCATAACGTATATATTTTTAGTGTAAGAAGTAAAGGAAATGGGTTTTTGGGACTTTAAATGAGGCATGTGGTATGTAAATAATATGATAACTTTTTTCTAAGTTACATGTTATGATTCCCGTAGGAAAAAACATAATGAATTGGTAATACATATGACTTGACTCCAATAAAGTTAGATAGCGAAAGCGCTCAGGAAAACCCAAGAGACCCCAAAAGAAAGGAGCGGGCAAGGAGGACTATTCCGGTACAGGGTGAGTAGATGAACTCAGAAGAGAGCAGATATATCGGGGATACATATTGGGGACTAGGAACTGTCGCCTACCTTGGAGCAAGTATCCCGTCAGCTCAGGCGCCCAACCAGCACAAAGAAAATGTCAGCTTCAAGATACTAATATAATATCCAACTTGATTCTCAAATCCAATATTTGGTCATTTTGGGCTTTACCAATGGCTTTAAAAAAGGACTCCCCTGTTGCCCACAGAAGCCTGTGACATGCGGTGGGAGTTCTGGAGATGGTCATCATTGAGTTAATCCTTTTGCTGACAATGTGATGAGATGTTTTTCATTCTCTTCTGTATATCATTGGTGACTTGCATAGAAAGCATACAGTTTTGCATGTGATTTACATAATTTTCTGATGCATTAAAAATTAATTAACCTTTTCAATGTTCTTACACAGTTACACTACGCCGCCGTAACTTACGGCGCAAATGCTTTGAGGATACGGAAAATACGCTGTAAGTTACGGCGGCGTAGTGTATCTGAGATACGCTACGCCGGACGTATAGATGCGGCAAGGTACGTGGACCTGGCCCTATGACTTTTGCACAAACCAAGTAATAAATGCTTATTGCGAATTTTGTTTACCAAAAAATATGTAGAAGAATACGTGTCAGCCTAAACTGATGATAACTTCTTTTTTTTTTGAGCGTGTATGTATATATATATATATATATATATATATATATATATATATATATATATATATATATATATATATATAAAATCATTCACAATTGTTAATCCATTGATTTGGGACGTGCACTGTGATATGTTCCTTGCTGTGTGCTACAGTCCATACAGTTATCCGAAAGAGGAAAGAAATGTGGATCCTTATCAGCTGAAATATAACTAGGACTCTTTATCCACTTGCTGTCGTTCCCATAGGAAACTCACTCACCGGACTGTAGTACTCAGTTACTCAGCTAGGTGTTGTTACGAGAATCCCTCGGGTCTGGTCAGATCTCTCTGTTGATATCCAGCTGTCCCTCTCCAGGTATGTAAGGGGGAAGATCTATATAGTGTGAATCATTTTTATTGTACAACCCCCCCCCCCCCTTTTTATAAATATTCTTACAAGAATTAAAAAATCAACAGCGCTTGTCACTTATGCAGATATACGGCTTTTGGTCAAAAAGATGTCTCACTTGTTGCCGCCGTGAGTCCCGGGAAGCCGTATTCCTGATTGGACAGATGAGTCCACGTGGTCACGCCCTAACGCGTTTCGTGATTGGTTACACGTCTTCAGAGGGCGTGACCACTCTACGTGAATCATCTCTTTATATAGCACTGTGTGGGGGGAAATAAATGGGTGAGAACTCACATTTCTATAAGGAAATGCCACCCGCACGTTACGTGAGTTACTTCAATGCCCATCAACTGCAGGCGTAAACAAGGGCCAACGCTATGTTGTTACTCTATTTAGGCCTGATTGCACGCTCCTAGTTCCCAGTCCTTTTCAACCTTATACATTATATATAAACCAACATATACTAACAACAGATTAATCACATTGATTGTCACAGTATTTTTTCTACTATTTTCTCGGTACTCATATAGGACAAATACTGAAAATTAATCTTGTCTATATTGGGCGGAATTTATAAAAAAATGCCTACGACTCCTCCTCCTCCTCCTCCTCTGTAGCGGGAATGTATGCTTAAAAACATATAAAAATACACCCAATTAGTATTTAAATAAAAATCCAATATATGAGATATATAGTATATACTCGTAGTTAATATCGCACAACATGTTGTATTGCTGACGCTGTATTATGTCATGTGGAGGGTGTGTTTTATGTAATTTTCCACATGTTCCCATTGGTGGCTGCTCTTTATTTGATGGTGTTGCACTGATTTTGTATCGCTTGCCTGACAAAGAGGTCCTGCGTGGCCTCGGAACGTTGCAATCCTTGTGATGTTTTCACTGCATTAAACTTTTGGACGTTTTATACGATCTGCGGTGTGCTGGCGAGTATGTTTGTATATAGTATATACTGTCTATTAAGATAACATAACATAGTATACCCAGTGCCGATCCTGACCTCCCTGGGGCCCTAAGCAAAATGACATGCTGGCTGCCGACAGTGACATGTAACATTCGAGATTAAAGTTGAGGGGAGGGGGGTGTTCTGCTGTCGGAAATGACCTTGTATTAAAGTGAGAAGCGGGGGTGCTGAATTCTTTCCTCTTCTCCCATGCAGCCTGCAAGCAAGGGACCGAAAATGTCTTCTCATCAGGCAGGGCCTCTAGTAATTTGGGGGGCCCTCCGCAGCTTTGTGGGGCCCTAAGCGGCTTGCATAGTGAGCCTATAGGGCGGATCGGCCCTGAGTATACCGTAACTGACAGAAGTCTACCAGTGTCAATCCATATATTAATCTTCATTGGCACTGTGCCGACATCTACTGCCTCTGAATTAATTGTACTGTAAGCTATCATAGTCACTCAGATATGTAATCCATATATTTGATAACTGTTCACAAGCTAATAGAGTAATTGTCGGCATATGTTATCGCACTGAATGTAGACATGAGCCCCCAAAAAATGGGGGGGATTAGCCCACTTCATGGGTAACCTCTCAATACATCTACAGGTTAGAAAATGTTCTTACTATAATGAAATTCACCATTAACTAAATGATAAATAGTAGGTTAAATAAAACTATACTACTGATACCTTATTACTTCAAAAGTTAATTATTACTTATGAAGCAATTAAGGTCTAATTCTATGTTCAACCCATTTGGACTGAGTGTATTGGTTAAAAAAATATATATTTAGTTTCAGTTTTAGAGATTTCTCGTACAATGTTAGCCCCCCTCCACCTGGGGTGTATTTTATCAACCCCTCAAAATTTTAGCCCAATGGGATCACGGTCATGTTTTTTTCCTTGTAGCCTGTCTTTCTATTATAAATGTGCTCTGACACTCTCTTACCCAGGGTACGTTTGGTTGCGGCCGATTATACAACAGGCCACAGGGGCACTCTAAAGCATATACAACATATGTGGATGCACGTTATGCATTCTTTTATTTGGAACTCTTTCCCATTTGCCGTTGAAGCAAAACTTGTGAGGCCTCGCAAATGTGTTGCCACTTGCTGACATGCCTTACAGCGTCTGCAGGCGTAGAAACCTGTCTGGTCCCAAAACATTTGTAAGGTCTTGGGTTTGTCCAAAACTTTTTTAATCACCTTGTAACGGTCAGAGGTTAACGCCGTTACGATATTCTATTCCACCAACCCACGACAGCTTCTCGACACTCCACAATCCAGCAGACAGGACCCATTGCATTTCCCCCAGAAACGAGAGACAGCTTTGTTTTCTGGTTCCAAATGAATAGCTTTTAATGACAAACTTTTTATACAGTATAAATCATGCCGCAGTAATAAAAGGGACAATGACACGAACTAGCGAGCCTTCAATACACATTCCTTTAGTAAACATAAGTCAGACGTCTGACCTTTTAGATTGTGCTAATTCACAACACATATTATCATCAATAAAACTTTCACACAAGACAGTGTTAATTAGCATCACACAATGAAACGTTTTTTGGAGCCAGACTTAATTAACACCTTAACAGCCTGTGTTCCCATATTGAATGAATCACTGTCCTATTGACCGGTTGGGTTCAGAATTAACCACCTGTAATATTTCAAGATATCCTGCAATACATTGTGAATTATCATTACTGTCCCATCTCATGTAATCCGAGATATCATTTCTCAGTCATCCTATTCCCCTAGTGGACATAGGATGACCCTAGACCCAAGAGTCATTGGTGAAACTGAAACAGGAGTACCCTGCATCCTTCAAGAGCCTCTGGGTCCCACGGGACATACCGTTACACACCTGATCTCCAAAGGACGATGGTTTTTCTATAGATGAATGTTGGTGTATCAGGTAGGGCCGACTATAGTGTTTTATCCATTGTCAGGATATTCCAATGCTTCCTAAAGATGCCCTCCACATCTCGGTGTTCATGATATTGCGCTATAAAGCCCCACTCATGTTTTGGGTTCTGACTCCTCTCTTTGGGTCTCAGCGAAGCCTCCTGGGAACTCTTTCCTACCCATCTATCATTTTTGTCCAGTTGTGGTTTGTTATATCCCTTTTCCACAAAACGTTTGATTAAAGCTGCTTGAGTAACATAATCATCATCATGTGTACAATTGCGTCGTATACGCATAAATTGTCCCTTGGGTATGTTACGCAGCCATTGTGGATGATGGCCACTTTGTACGGGAATGTAGCTGTTGCGATATGTACTTTTTAAAGTAGGCCTTGGTGATTCATTTGTCATTTTCCTTCATGACTAACATCTAAATAGTGTATTTGTTGTTTGTCCCAAGTGAACTCCAGTTTTATATTATTAGTGTTCGGTCGTGTGTACAAGGCCTAACATGTCTGCTGAAACTGGTCCGCGGATCGTCACCGCGTATATTGTACGCGCGGATTTCTGTCTGATGGTGTGTACAACCATCAGACAGAAATCTCCAGGCGGACATGTCCGCTGAAACCGGTCCAGTGGACCGATTTCAGCGGACAGTCCGTCCGTGTGTACGAGGCCTAAGTATTCAACCAAATAGAGAATTCTTTCAAGGACTCCTCAGTACCCTGCCATACAATGAACAAATCATCAATGTAACGTTGGTAAAATATAAATTCCCGTCGTCTATTGTTGTAAATCCAGGAAAGCACTAAAATCAGCGCTCATGGCTCTCAAACAAACTTTGTACCAACAAAAGTGTAACAATAAGTCAATTTATTGATGGGTCCAATCCAAACATAAAACAATAATACTAGTCCATGTAGTGAATGCAAATAGATTAGTTAAAAAGGATAGACCTACAATATACAGTCAGCAATGATATCCAAAAACCATAGAGCACAAAGGGTTAAGATTTCGGGACTCAGAGAGCAGCTCCTCTGATGGAAGGAAAACACACAATACCTTAGGGCTTCTAATCCCTAGCTGACAGCCAATGGTGGTAGAGAGGAAGATGAAGGAATCCTCAGGCGCAAACAGCGCTGGCCGGGACTTGTAGCAAGGTTTAAGGCTTTGTCAGAGAATCTGGTAGACCAGAAACTTTGTGACTACACAGAGGAGACCAACAATGTATGTAGTGAAATAAAAGGTATTTATTTACAAGGTGAACAAACATGCGAAGACAACCAGTGCACGAATAACAACAAACCGTATATACAAGTCAAGGGGAGATATCGTAATCATAAACAAGACAGGCCGAGTTCATACACAGGGAGGTCATAAGAATAAGCAGGAACAGGGGGATGAAGGATGGGTGAGCTGAAAAGCAGGGATACAAGGCAAAGGGGAATGCTGGAAGGGCAAGTCCAGGATAGGGATCGCAGGCTCAGGGTCGGGATCGCAGGCTCAGGGTTAGAATAGCAGGCTCAGGATCAGGTTAGCAGAAAGATACCATGGCGAAGTATGCTTGCACACGCCAGGTATTTGTAGAGGTGTGGTAATTGAGTTCAGGTCACACCTGAGCGCAGTAAAGGCCGTCTGCTCCACACTGCCGGGGTCCATCCGCTGGTGGAGACCAGTACTGCGTCCCAAGGGTGATATAACACCAGCAGGGAGAATTTCTCCTGACAGTTGGGAACTGTCAGGAGACACCTGATGGTGAAACACAGTACTGCGAGCCAGATAGTAAATATCACCAGCGGATGGAACCTTTCCTGACAGGCTTCTGTTCCTTGGCTGCCAGCACTCAATGGCGAGGAGGGAGATGAAGAAATCCTCTAGATGTTCGGCTGAGACAGGGAGAAGACCACACACGTCTTCTCAGTTCCTCTATGGGGATGACATCACACGTCTGCTGCCGTCTGAGGGAAAAGGCATTGTTGTAGATGGACAGTGTCATAGATCTGATGTTTGCACAGGAGTGTGGAGAGAAGTTGAATTGACCACCCAATCTTTAGTCCTTCATATGCTCAGTTTGAGATAAGAAAAAAAAAAATGCTGAATAAAATCGAAAAATATTGTTGTCAATCCATTTGTCCTCCCACTCGCTCATAAACAGATTAGCGAGGCTGGGTGCAAACTTAGTCCCCATAGCTACTCCGATATTTTAGATATAGAATTCTCCTGCATACGAAAAATAATTGTGTGTCAGGCAGTATACTAATGTCATTCTCAAAAATGTCTTTTGGATAAACGTCAAGTCCTCCTGTTGACTGAGGGCCCAGTTTAAGGCCAACAATGGATCATCATGCTGGATGTTTGTGTACAAGGCCGAAACATCAGCCATTACTAGAAACATCTGTGTCCCTAGGAATGTTCATTCCTGGGCTGAGGAGATGGTGATAGGACTGCAGGTCACAGCAAGTCTCTTTTGTCTGGCAGCACATCAGATCCTGAGCAGGAAGTTGCAGGGGTGATGGAGCACAGCAGGTCTTCCTTCAGAGTCCCAGTTAGGTCATACCACAGTCAGGTGGTAAAGTGGTAATCTCGTGGAATGGTCTATTGTTTATCTCTTTTTGCCGGTTTGCTTTTGGAGTAATAGTCGTATGCTTGGTCCTCCAGTGCTTTGGGGTATTCTTTGTCAGCAAATTTCATTTTTAAATCAATGCTTAATGTATCATAGTCGTTGTCTAGGGTACAATTTTGCCGTAAACGGCAAAACTGTCCCTTTTGGTATAATTTTGGTCCATTTTGGGTAGTGGCAGCTCTTATAGTGAAGAAAAAAGTTGCCAGCTGTAGGTTTAGTGTATTTTTTGGCGATTAATGGTCTGAGCTGCATGGCCTAGCTTTAGAACCAGATAAGCTAAACTGGTAGGGTCAGAGACATGGGTGAAGGATAAACCATAGGGATTATTGTTACAATGACTCACAAATGAAGTGATCAGGTCGGGGGAGCCACCCCAGATCACAATTAGGTCATCAATATAGCGACCAAAAAAGACAATGTTAGCAGAGTAAGGGTTGTTTTGTGAGATGTAATTATTTTCCCAGTAGCCCATGGCTAAATTAGCATAGGACGGGGCAACATTAGCGCCCATAGCGGTCCCTTGCACTTGTAAATTGAACTCGCCATCAAAATTGAAATAGTTATGGGTGAGACAAAAATGTGTGGCCTCTAGGATGAATGCGGCTTGTCTGGAGTTGATAAAGGGGGTCCTGTGCAAGTAAAAATTCTAGAGCTAGTAGGTCAAACTGATGCGGGATAGAGGTGTAAAGTGAGGTGACGTCTAGCGACACCCACCTATATGGTGCAAGCAGTTCCAGAAGGTGTGAACCATCTCTGGCTGTGGATAGCAGCAGTTCCTTGATTTCGAAAAAAGTGGAGCCTCATTAGCACATCCCTAGGGACTAAATAAGCTGAATGGGAGGCTTTAGGGATACAGTGGATCCTATTGATCGTGAGATCCACATGTGAAGCTTTTGGGAGAATGGCAGACATCAAGGCATACTTAACAAAAAAAAAAAACATGTTGTGTGGAGCAGACTGGTATCCCTCTGTTTTGACATTGTTACGTCTGGACCTATCTTCTAATTCAGCAAGTTTAATCTTTATGTTTTATCAGCTTTATTCTCCTTGTATGCATCCACTAGATGGTTTATGGTTTCTGTACACTCTCCCATTTTATTTATTTTTTCCATATAATGGACTTGTCGCCCATGTTGCTCAGCTCAGAAGAGAATTTATGGAAGGGTGTGGAGAATTCTGTGATCAGGGAGCATTGTAGGGATACAATCATTTCTTTCATGGTGGAATCAAGCACTGGTTGTCCTGCAGTAGGGAATGCAACTATAAATAGTTGTAATGCTGCACTGGGCTATGAGGGGTTAATCCCTTAACATATGTCTGCTGGAGCCACTGGAGGAGTTTCCAGCCTCATGCAAGCCTTTGCTGGGCTGTATCGGATCCCAGATTGTGTAGTGGGGAACTTTTAGGGGAGAGCTGTGCAGCTGTTACCTCTGCATGTTCGGTGTCGGCCTCTGTGAGATCGGTGTAGGAAGCCACAGTACACGAGGAGGAGGCGGCGGCAACACCATCTTGTCCCTGGGCCTTCCTAGCCGTCGGCTGGATGAAGAAGGCCATCACCTTCCGTGGTCTTTGATCGTCCTTTTATCTTCCTGGACATCACTGTACTGGGAGTGTGGGGAGGCTGTTGTGCTCTTTGGATGTCTCTCCAAGCTGCAGAGCTCCAGGCTTAAGCCGGCCATCTTAGTCGCCGGCAAGCCACAGCCCCAAGATAAGTCTTTTTAATGACAGAATATTCCTCTCGGTCAATAGGTGGATGATCTCGAAGGTGATGTTTATTATCCTCTCAGTAACAGGACTTTGCTCCATCCTCAGGTGTATCTGTGCAAGCACCTCTCTTTAGACCTATATACAAAATAGGAAAAGCCGGCAACTCCATGTCCATATGTAAACGTTTTATTACGATACTTGGGCTGACGTGTTTCATCACAGCACAAATATAAAAATGACTAACACGTTATATATTCCAATGGAAGGTGCCTTCACAGTGCGGTGTAAAACATAAATTAAGTGCTCAACAGCTGTGATACCCATTACCGTTTATAGATAATAGGCTTACCACATATCCTGTGACCACCCTTATGCCCCTTTCACGTTGAGGAGTTGCAAAAACACGGTAAAAACGATGTGCGTTTTTAACACGTTTTTACCACGATTTTACTGCGTTTGCGGTAAAAATAGCGCTAACGCCCATGCATTATTACAGCGTTTTTAACACGTTTTTCAAGCGTCAGCTTTAGAAAAGTTTCAAAAATATTCCAAATGCACACCTTCCAGGAAATTAGCCAATGGGTAAAAGGGTGCTGAAGCGATCACCGGCTGGGCACCGGAAAGCAAATCATATACACATATTCGCCAGCACACCAAGGACCATTTAAAAAAACGTCCAAAAATGTTTTGCATATTTAGCGATCCAAAAAAGCAACGTTTCGAGGTCGCACAGAACATCTTCGTCAGGCAAAAGATACAAACAAAATGCAGCACACCAATATATATATAGAAAACTGTCACCAATAAAAACCTGTGAAAAATAAAACCCACCCATCCCAATTACCTCCTCCCCCTACCCTCCAATCAGGAATCTCCATTGATCCTGTTATGCAAGTAGCTACTAGTAACCAGCTGATTGTAAATTAACCAGAGCAAAAGAGTCACATGGGGTGCCTACCCTCCGCTGTGATCGCAATCATAGTGGTGATTGCGCAATTGCTGTATTGTACATTGTCAGCAAGATCAGTATAAGAGAGTCACCAACCTTTAGATGGAGCCAACAGTGTACCCCCCCCCCCCCCCCCGGGCTGTATCAGCGATCGTAGCCACGATCGCACAGCTGATCACCTGCATACCTCAATGGGATTGCCATCAACCAATGAGATCATGCGACTCGTCCCGCGCATGCGCACGGGATACGGGAAGATATCTCCATGGTCTGGAGACGCCGTTGTGCGGCCGCCGTCGTCATGGAAACAATGACGTCAGGGTGCCGCAAGTCGGCTTCCGCCTACCAATCGAAGCTAATGTGACAGCTTTAGAAAAGAAACACCACCCCCTGACATCATATCCTGTCTACTTCCTGTATTTTCGGAAAGGAAATAGTACAAGGAGAAGATGGAGTATTATGAGCGGCTGTTGTTGTTTGTGATACATGTTTGGCAACGTATTCTCCAACAGAGACCGCAACGTCGCTTTTGGGTTCATCCCACCCACCAAATGCATTCTGAGAGTGGACAATTTGTACTACTTTATCGTGAACTGAGAGCACCCTGATAAATTCAGAAATTATACTCGGATGAGCATCACAACGTAAGTAAAAATATCCTACTTCTTTTCCAAGCCAGTCCCTGTAGTCCTAAACTCCATCATCCCAGTTCTTGCATTCAAAACCCCTAATCCCACCCCTCCTACTCCAAAACAAAACTCCTGAAACATAATCCTGCTGCCACTTGTTACAAATCCTTAAGCCTAAACCTCAAACTCTAATTATCGGGGTTAGGGTTAGTGATTTGGATCTAGTAGTAGCGGGGTTAGGGTTAGTGATTTGGATCTAGTAGTAGCGGGATTAGGGTTAGTGATTTGGATCTAGTAGTAGCGGGGTTAGGGTTAGTGATTTGGATCTAGTAGTAGCAGGGTTAGGGTTAGTGATTTGGATCTAGTAGTAGCGGGGTTAGGGTTAGTGATTTGGATCTAGTAGTAGCAGGGTTAGTGATTTGGAACTAGTAGTAGCAGGGTTAGGGTTAGTGATTTGGATCTAGTAGTAGCGGGGTTAGGGTTAGTGATTTGGATCTAGTAGTAGCGGGGTTAGGGTTAGTGATTTGGAACTAGTAGTAGCGGGGTTAGGGTTAGTGATTTGGATCTAGTAGTAGCCAGGTTAGGGTTAGTGATTTGGATCTAGTAGTAGCAGGGTTAGGGTTAGTGATTTGGATCTAGTAGTAGCGGGATTAGGGTTAGTGATTTGGATCTAGTAGTAGCGGGATTAGGGTTAGTGATTTGGATCTAGTAGTAGCGGGGTTAGGGTTAGTGATTTGGATCTAGTAGTAGCGGGGTTAGGGTTAGTGATTTGGATCTAGTAGTAGCGGGGTTAGGGTTAGTGATTTGGATCTAGTAGTAGTGGGGTTAGGGTTAGTGATTTGGATCTAGTAGTAGCGGGGTTAGTGATTTGGATCTAGTAGTAGCAGGGTTAGGGTTAGTGATTTGGATCTAGTAGTAGCGGGGTTAGGGTTAGTGATTTGGATCTAGTAGTAGCCGGGTTAGGGTTAGTGATTTGGATCTAGTAGTAACCAGGTTAGGGTTAGTGATTTGGATCTAGTAGTAGCGGGGTTAGGGTTAGTGATTTGGATCTAGTAGTAGCGGGGTTAGGGTTAGTGATTTGGATCTAGTAGTAGCGGGGTTAGGGTTAGTGATTTGGATCTAGTAGTAGCGGGGTTAGGGTTAGTGATTTGGATCTAGTAGTAGCGGGGTTAGGGTTAGTGATTTGGATCTAGTAATAGCCAGGTTAGGGTTAGTGATTTGGATCTAGTAGTAGCGGGGTTAGGGTTAGTGATTTGGATCTAGTAGTAGCGGGGTTAGGGTTAGTGATTTGGATCTAGTAGTAGCGGGGTTAGGGTTAGTGATTTGGATCTAGTAGTAGTGGGGTTAGGGTTAGTGATTTGGATCTAGTAGTAGCCAGGTTAGGGTTAGTGATTTGGATCTAGTAGTAGCAAGGTTAGGGTTAGTGATTTGGATCTAGTAGTAGCGGGGTTAGGGTTAGTGATTTGGATCTAGTAATAGCCAGGTTAGGGTTAGTGATTTGGATCTAGTAGTAGCGGGATTAGGGTTAGGGTTAGTGATTTGGATCTAGTAGTAGCGGGGTTAGGGTTAGTGATTTGGATCTAGTAGTAGCGGGGTTAGGGTTAGTGATTTGGAACGATAGAAAACACAATCCCACTTGTAATACTCCTAATCCCACTTAAATTCTTTACAAACCCACTTATAATACTCATAAATACCCTTCCTATAGTCCCAAACTCCTAACCTTACCCTAATCGCACTTCTCACAATCTCCAATTTTAACCACAATTATATATTTTTTATAGATTTTACTTTCTTCTTGATCTTCTGACACCAGTCTTGTCAAGACAGGATACTAATTGCAGGGGTGCAATCTCACCATGCGAACGCTATATATATATATATATATATATATATATATATATATATAACACTACGGTACTTGTATTTGTTACTTTTATTTTTTAGTAACAATGCAGAATACAATAACAAAATCATTTTTTTTTGGAAACCAAAGATTTATTTTAGGTAATTGAACAACATTTGTCAATATTTTTATTATTCAAAATACAAAATGTCAAAAATTTGAAAAGAAAGGCATCTATATAAAGCAATTTTCAGCTTTTAAATTAACCCAAATTAAATGCCTTGTTGGCTATTTCAAACAACTTAAGCCACAAATGTACCCACATTTCTGGTAAACAGTTTTTCAAATTTTTTTGTCAAAAATAAACATATATAAAACACATCAATATATCTAAACTTTTTGTCAAAAAATATTCAATGTAATCTTTATATTACACAACATTTGAACCAAAATTGTCAACTGTATAGAATGTTGACTAAAAAAAACCCAAAATATCAGTTTCGAAGAATTAGAAACCAAATTTACATCTCTTGATAATAGAGTTGCTGCAGGTGGGATTCCTCTTGGGAACTAGATGGACAAGGAGGAGTAGGAGTAGAAGTACGAGGAGGAAGATGAGGATGTTGCATCTGAGAATATTGGGGGGGGGGGGGAATTCATAGTGTCCGGTTTGTGGCCTTAAATTATATTGGGGGTTGATTGGCAAAAATTTTGAGTATAGTGTGGCTGGTATGACATTGGATGACTATAAGAAGTTTCAGGATTCTGATGACCATATCCTCCATGGTATGGTGGTTGACTTCCAAGGGTCGGGGGGCGAACAGCTGTGGACAGGTCCGCTGTTTTCTGTTGATAATTTTGTACCAATCGAATCATGTCCACTCGTAGATCACAGAGCAGCGAAGGATCCACTTTGTCCACCTGTGGCATAAGAAAAAATGTAGCGCCAACCTGTATATTTAAAAATGTCCACCGGGTGGCCCCAAGGTGGGTAATAATCCTGCTAAGAAATATGACAAAATTCTTAGCTAGGCACACAGTGAAAAGAGGATCATAAGTACCTTGAGCTAAACAAATTTCACTCAAGGCTAGATAAAATGCGTGAAAATTCAGTGATAAAACAAAATAAATAAGTCCTGTGGATCTGTATGGCTACAGATATATTCAAACTGGCACACAAGTGAAATAGTCCCATATAGGTGTATAGGGGTGGTTTCTTATGACTCATGACTGTATTCAGATATTCCCTTCAGTTGGAAACAACACATCTTCAAATGGAAACAACACATCTTCAAATGGACATTCCTTGGTAAGTTAAAAGAATAAATACTCTTACCAGCTACCGTTGACCCACGTCTCACCGTACGGTGGGTAGGTCTTCAAGGCTTATGTGGGCTCAAACACCCTCCAACGGCACCGATGAAGGTAGGAATCCTTATTATGATGCTCCAGAAGGGTCCCAAAAGGAAGCTGGTAGTACTGGCCTCAGGAACGTCCGTGAGATGGTGTGGAGGAAGCACTCCAAAATTCAGAGGGAATGGGAGAAAAAAGGAAAAGAACACCTCCTCATAGTGTAGAAAATTTAATTATAAAATTTCTCAAAAATATAAAAATTGTTTCACAGCAGGGAGAGAGTCCAACCAATACAAATGGGTATATAAAAAATCCCGAAAGATAAAAAGTTCCACACAGCACATCAAATTACCACAGCAGATCAAGAAAAGCAAAAGGATCAATGGCGCAGTGGTAATGATTGGAGTCCAGTAAACCCGACCGGTTTCGTCCTCACAGACATCTACTGGGGCATGGAACTGGACTCCATCATTCCCCCACGCCTATAAATAGCCCCCATGATTGCCTACCTGTAGTCCCCGCATGCCGAGCCACTCCCATCCGGCGTGCGTTCCACAGCTTCTGATTTCCCCATCCTGTGTTCCACACAATGGAAGTGTGACGCGGTGGCCAAGCCAATCATAGGGGATAATCGCTCAAACATCCCCTCCTCCTGTCTCACATGTATCCCTCTGCCCAATGTGAGGGAGTGAGAGTGGATAGCCCCGCCTCGCACCCGCCGCCCAATCAGAGTCCGGGACCCAGCGCCAATGCTGTCCTTCCCTGGGCTCGTCATTCGCGGGGGGCGGCGACAACTGAAGCGCCGGCATCATGTGACCGCAATATTCGTGTCACCAGACGTCGGAACGTGATGACGCCGTGCGTTCCATCGAGAGCATCCTAGGATTCATTGGAAAAAAGGGGTAGCGCAGTAGCATTAACCCTTAGCTGTGGAGTAAAATAGATTACACCTTATGGAGACATTAAAAACAACTGTACACACAGTGTCCCATAGGTGAAAAAGCCGGGGCTGGCGTATGCATGCTAGGCCACAAGTGTGCAGCATCCGATAGCTGAATTAACAAATAAACAGATGGGAATCATGGAAAAACAGAAAAAATTATATGCATATTAAATTCTATTGGAAAAACCCCAACCAGAATAATTGAATATTCAAAAGAGGGTTTTTTTTTTTTTTTTTTTTTTAAAGGAAAATTATTAAAATATTAGGACTGATTAATAAATGAGTTCACGTCCCATTCCACATTAAGGCCATGGGGCGTGTAACTCTTGAGCTGGTAGATCCAGAACACCTCTAATTTGGACACCCCACGAGTGCCAGGTTCACCTCGCCAGTGGGGGACAAAGTGGTCGATAATTTGGAACGTGGTCCCTTCCACTTTCTTATTATGGTGTTCCAAATAATGTCTAGGCACTGTATGTTTTGGATAGCCCTTGAGGATCTTAGCAATATGTTCACCTGCCCTTGTGGAAAAGTTCCGTTCCGTTTCACTTTTATACAATTATGCATTGGTATGTTGGCTGCCTAAACCACCATTTTTTCACCTATTCTATTTTGAGTAGCGCAATATAGTTGTTTATATTTCACCTGTGGCATAAGGCTTTTAAAAAATGTGAGCATTTCGCTGCTTTCGCTCTTTTGGGCGGAAATTAGATTTTTGACTACCTCTAGAAATTCTAGATTTTGTTCTTAGTTTTTTTTTCTGTAAGTTGCCCTCTTTTTGGGTGGCTGTACAGTGTCATCAAGATCTTCATTATCCAATTCCTGTGTTTCATTAGTCTCACTAGTAATGGAGTTCACGGTCTTGCTCCTCTTCCTCACTGACGTCGGAGCTGAAATTGCTTTCAGTTCTGCCAAAAATAAAATAAAGAAGGTTATACTATGCTACATGGTAATTTCATTACTTTAGTTATAAAGAACATTTTTGAAAAATGTTTAAGTATACTTACCGTCTCTGCTGCATGACCGGCTTCAAGAACTGGAGCTCTGCATAATGGCAGTATGTCCGTGAAACTTTTGCTTCCGATCCACTACGCACATTTTGTTGACGGAGATGTTCACGTCTGTAATTATCGCGTAAGGTTTTCCACCGCATCTTGATGGTTTTCACTGTAAAGAAATATTTTGTTTATTTTTTTACAGATATCTTGCCACAGGAAGTAGTTATTCATCACTGCAATATGAATTTAGAATTGGAATCTCAACTATAAGTGAAATTGTGAAGCAAACATGTGATGCAATATGGACGCTGAAAAGTAGATTCATGCCAATTCCAAACAAAGAAAAATGGGAAGATTTTGCCCAGCGGTTTTTGATGAAGACTAACTTTCCAAACTGTTTAGGAGCTATTGACGGAAAACATATTAGGTTAATAAAACCATGTCATAGTGGAAGTCAATTTTATTAATTGTAAAAAGTATTTTTCAATGGTTTTATTGGCTGTGGTCAATGCAGACTATAAATTTCTTTATGTTGATATTGGATCTTTCAGAAGCAGTGCAGACTTTGGTGTTTTCCAGCATAGTAAATTTGGAAAAAGACTGGCATCTAATGAACTAGATTTGCCTGACAACCGACCCCTGCCCGGAACAGAAGGACCAGATATGCCATTTGTTTTTGTAGCCGATGATGCATGTGCTTTTCACGAACATCTAATGAAGCCCTTCTCACTGAGAAATCTTGATACACGAAAGAGGATATTTATTTATAGGCTGTGTCGGGCACGTAGACTGGTAGAATGTGCTTTCGGTATACTATCAAAAAAATGGCAAATATTTCTAAAACCAAAATTGAGAATGCAGCAAAGGTAGTAAAGGCTGCATGTGTGCTACATAATTTAGTACAAGAGAGAGATGGAGTCAGTTTTGAGGATACATTGGCAAACAATATGGAACCTGCAGATTTTCTTCATGTTCGTGGTCCAAGATTGGGTTTCTCAATTAGGGATGAATTTGCGGACTACTTTGAGTCCTGCCGGGGCAGTGAGTTGGCAGGAAGATATGATTTAAAGTTTAAATTGACAAGCCTCACTGTAGTTGAGAGTAATACATTCATTAAAAGCTTAAGATGTATGTGATATTCTAGTGTGGTATTAAATATATCAATGCAATACTGGCATATTTTTATAAATTAACTCTAACATTTTGGTGTAATATTTTGTTAATTATTCCATTACATATGTATAAACATTAACTAACGATTAGGGCTTACCATTTTGTCCAGGGACCTACACACATCATGTTAAGAATTTGGACGGCCGCTACGCAGCGTTTCTCCACCTCAGGCTAATTGTCCCCTGCTCAAACCCTCGTGGGGTTACCCCAGACTCCATCTTCACACAATACAGTACTCCCAACTCTGGGCACAGTACGATATTAACCATTGAAGATGTCATGCCCACAGGTACGCTCTTAAGCTTCTCACATATGTCTCAGAGGTTCGGACTGCCGGGCTGGATGCTATTTTGGTACTTCCAGCTGTGTCACGCTGTTGGGGCTCAGTTTTCCTCGGTCTCCTATTAAAATAGATCATGTAGAGGAAATGTTGACCCTGGGGGAATCTAGACAAGCCACTATTGTCCTTTTTTTTTATGGTGCCCTTCTGTTAGGATGGGGATGGGGAGACTACTGGAAGGGAGACAATCCTCTGACTGGACAGGGAAGATGGCTTGAAACAAGGCCTGAAACCTGTTTTTTCCTCTAGAGAAAAGTTGATTCAAGTTAAATTTCTTCACTGGGTATACTATACCCCCGAAAAATTGCATAGACTGTTCCCTGAGAGAGACCCCATCTGTCCTCACTGTAAACTTCTTCTGGGTTCCAACATCCATATGTTCTGGGAATGCCCAGTGATTGTGTCATACTTTCAGGCTGTTTTCGCTAAAAATCAATCTTGGACTACAACTCACTCCGCCTCTAGCATTATTGGTGAAATCCCAGATGACAACCATTCATCATTCTAAGCTTCTCATAGCATATGACCCTTTACTATGCAAATTAAAGACATTCTGTTAAAATGGGTGTCTGGCGACACCAGAAATGTATGCCTGGGAAGCTCTGGTCGATGTGGCCTTACCCCTATACAAGATGACCTACTCCAGCAGTGGTTGTCACTGGAAATTTGATAAGGTATGGTCCTTCTTGTACTTTGACTTATAACCTTCATACTGACAAGTCTTCTTTGGGTGATGGACGGTCATAACCGGTTCTCTTAACTAGGAAGTATCACTGGTAATGATATACTTTGCATTATCTTTCGGTTTGTTCTGAACACTGTGATAGCTTTTGTTCTTGCACAGGTCTGACTTGGCCTACATGTTTACACTTACTCTGTACCATGCATCTGTCAATAAAGCACATTTGTTTGTTAAAAAAACAAACAAAAAAATAGACCAGAGGCTTCCCACTTGTCTCTTTCTCTTTCTTCTGCTCCATGGGCAAAGCCCCAGCACAAGGTCTCCTCCTTCTGCTCCATTGGCAGAGCCCCCAGCACAAGGGTCTCCTCCTCCTTCTGCTCCATTGGCAGAGCCCCCAACACAAGGGTCTCCTCCTTCTGCTCCATTGGCAGAGCCCCCAGCACAAGGGTCTCCTCCTTCTGCTCCATTGGCAGAGCCCCCAGTACAAGGGTCTCCTCCTTCTGCTCCATTGGCAGAGCCCCCAGCACAAGGGTCTCCTCCTTCTGCTCCATTGGCAGAGCCCCCAGCACAAGGGTCTCCTCCTTCTGCTCCATTGGCAAAGCCCCCAGCACAAAGGTATCCTCTTTCTGCTCCATGGGCAAAGCCGCCAGCACAAGGGTCTGCTCCATGGGCAAAGCCGCCAGCACAAGGGTCTGCTCCATGGGCAGAGCCGCCAACACAAGGGTCTGCTCCATGGGCAGAGCTCCCAGCACAAGGGTCTCCTTCTGCTCCATTGGCAGAGCCCCCAACACAAGGGTCTCCTCCTTCTGCTCCATTGGCAGAGCCCCCAGCACAAGGGTCTCCTCCTTCTGCTCCATTGGCAGAGCCCCCAGCACAAGGGTCTCCTCTTTCTGCTCCATGGGCAAAGCCGCCAGCACAAGGGTCTCCTCCTTCTGCTCCATTGGCAGAGCCCCCAGCAAAAAGGTCTCCTCTTTCTGCTCCATGGGCAAAGCCGCCAGCACAAGGGTCTGCTCCATGGGCAAAGCCGCCAGCACAAGGGTCTGCTCCATGGGCAAAGCCGCCAGCACAAGGGTCTGCTCCATGGGCAAAGCCGCCAGCACAAGGGTCTGCTCCATGGGCAGAGCCGCCAGCACAAGGATCTCCTCTTTCTGCTCCATGGGCAAAGCCGCCAGCACAAGGTCTGCTCCATGGGCAGAGCCGCCAGCACAAGGGTCTCCTCCTTCTGCTCCATGGACAGAGCCCCCAGCACAAGGGTCTGCTCCATGGGCAGAGCCGCCAGCACAAGGGTCTCCTCCTTCTGCTCCATAGACAGAGCCCCCAGCACAAGGGTCTGCTCCAGACGACTGAACCCCAGACTCTGCTCTCAGACTGCAAGGCTTCTGAGTATTTTTTGTGTTGTTTCCACACCTGCCTCCCCTGGGTTTGGTGGCAACAATCTAGAGTACCAAAAGATGAGGAGGTAACAAAGCCATAGCCTTTTGAAGCACCACAGAGCTTCCTAAACATAATCAACCCCTGCTCTTCTGTCTACAGGGGAGCCAGACTAGATATCTAGATTCAACAGTAAAGATGCTAAATAATACTACTAATAATAATTAAACAAAAAAATAGACTCATGGGCTCTAAAAATTTGCTCCTTAGCTCAGGGGCATCCCATGTGAATAAGGTGGGTGAAAGGGGAAAAGCTAGCTACTTTTTTTTACCAGCCCCTAGCATGTTATACACCTTTTTGATATACATCTGGAAGCCTCCACTTTGGTTAAACCGTTCTGTGTCACTTGTATGTTGTTAAAAAAAAAACAAAAAAAAAACGATTGGTTTGCTTCCTAGGACAATGACTCCTAATCAAAAACCTATTCTAGGAATCCTCCCATATTGGTTAATATTGTACTTTGTGACCAGAGCCTGCGGTCTGACTTTCCAACAAGTATTAAAAAAAAATGACATATTGATAAAATATTAAAAATATGCTTATCTGTGGCTATAATAATCCAAAAAAAATAACAATGTGCTCAACCCCACTCATCAATACCACAATGCACAGATCAAGAGGTGTTGCTGATTCCATATCTGACTGTATAGATTCAACCAAAAATGTAAAGCTTTCAACCTCAGCAGAAATTTCCAATGTATCCAGATCTTTCATATACTTAGAAGCCAAGATAGATGCAGCTTTCTGTAATTCTGTCACAGTCATTGTGAAAATGGTGGATAAGAAAAGGAACTCAAAGTTCTGGGGGGAAGTTTATTAGCGCCAGCAGGCCCGGATTTCCTCCCTTTGCCGCCCCAAGGCCGGATCCTTCAATGCCGATTAACTACCAAAAAGATGACAAGGGGCACAAAAAGCAGCTTTTGCTTTCTCAGAGTATACCAGCCCAGTTCTCTCATACAGTTCTCCGTTCTGCAGTTTGCGTTCAAACAAGAAATTGGAGAATGACCGGGTCCGATCAGAATATTTGCGAGCCGATTTCCTATCCCAATCCACAGGATCAGAAGAAAATACCAAATCAGTATTGGCTTCTTCTTCTTCTTCTTCTTCCTTAGAATCAATTATTTCAAAAATTGCAACAGGCTCAGTGGTCTTCTATGTATTTCTGCCCTTCTGCCACCTTTTCAGTCTCCACTGGTACAGAACCTCCAGCAGTGCCTCTGTTAGAGAAATAACTGTATTTTTGGCATGTGCTTGAGCTCTTCTTTTTTTTTTTTTTTTTTTTTAAAGTGTATTTTGTGTGTGTACTCGAGAGAGGAGCCGGACTGCAGGATTTGGGGGTAGGCAGGCCTCCCCCAGAGGCAATCTGCCACCTTTCTCCATGCCCCGGGTGGCAATGGTGGGTGTGTGAGGGGGTCCTCCTACACAGCCCACCCTACCTGCTCGGTTTTGAAGTCCAACGGGGCAGAGGGACTCCCTATAAGGGAGTGAGAGGATTTGCCCGCTCAACCAGCCCCGTTAGTCCTTTGCCTCTCTTTTTTAGAGACCACGTGGTCAAAGTGCGTGCATGTTAACCCAATTTCGAGTGTGTGCAAGTGTGGTGGTTTTTTTGTGGGAGGGGGGTGGGCGTACTAAGCGCAGGCTTACCTCGCATAGCACACCCACCGGGATCCGGGCTGAGACCACCAAACTCAATTCACATGTAGCCGAGAACGGGATCCGAACCCCTAGCTGCAGAGGTGAATGGCTTGTCAGCGCAGTGCCAATGAACTACCAAAAAGATGACAAGGGGCACAAAAAGCAGCTTTTGCTTTCTCAGAGTATACCAGCCCGGTTCTCTCATACAGTTCTCCGTTCTGCAGTTTGCGTTCATAACAAGAAATTGGAGAATGACCGGGTCCGATCAGAATATTTGCGAGCCGACAAGGAAAAGGCAGCATTTTATTTTGAGTTATGACATTTATAGCTACATAGTCCTTCAGCTTTTTACTATTCCTATCCCAATCCACAGGATCAGAAGAAAATACCAAATCAATATTGGCTTCTTCTTCTTCCTTAGAATCAATTATTTCAAAAATTGCAACAGGCTCAGTGGTCTTCTATGTATTTCTGTCCTCCACAGGTACAGAACCTCCAGCAGTGCCTCTGTTAGAGAAATAACTTTGTATTGTTGGCTTGAGCTCTTCTTTTATACGTTCAGGCCTCGTACACACGACAAAGTTTCTCGGCAGAATTCGTCGAGAATCTCGGTGAAGAGCCGGATTCTGTCGAGAAACTCTGTCGTGTGTACATTTTCGGCCCGATGGAGCCGCCGAGGAACTCGTCGAGCAAATAGAGAGCAGGTTCTCTATTTTCTCGATGGCAGTGGATTTTGGCTCGACGAGTTCTTCATCGGGCTGTTTTTTAAACGAGAAACTCGGTCGTGTGTATGCTAAGAAACCTGTCAAAAACTTAGACACTGGAGACCAACATAGGTAAAACTAGCGTTTGGAATGGAGATAGCACATTCGTTTCGCTTCCAACATTATTTAATCGTTTATTTGCAGCGCTTTACACAATTTTTTGTAAGGGCACAAAACAGCAATATAATTTTTTTTTTTTTTTATGATATTCACACAGAGTTCCTTAAAATTAGGTGGAACCTTTTTCTTACTGATCTCAATATTTGTTATTTTTATTATTGTCACCTTATTTTGGTCGTGTGTTTTAAATCCTGCTTTTAATATTCACCTTAATTTTAAAGTTCAAAAAAATGCAAATCCTTTTTTTTTTTGTAATGTCAAGTTCCCCCCATAGAAACCTTATTGCTTTGTCTTATCTCATCTGTCCCTTTCAAATTACACCTTATATCCAATTTTTAAAAAAAAATAACCTGCCTTCTCACTTGCAAAATTGTAATTTAAAAAAATACAAGGACAAGTATGAACTGTAAAATAAAAATTTACCATTTATTTTGGTTATAAAAATAAATTAACTATGCAAAAGTCAGCACTGGAGAGCTTGCTGCCATTTGTGCACAGCCAGGTGTGGCCTGATGTGACTGGTGAGCAGTTGGAGGCCAAAATGGGGACTTGAGAGGTTCATTCAGGAAGGAACGCATCAAGGTCTTGGACTCCCCGAGGTCACAAACTGGAGCAGGGCAGGCAGATGTCACCAGGTTGTGGTACTATAGCAGCCTGAACTCTGGTACACCACATGGAAGTAAGGGAGTCACTTTCTTGATTTCTTCAAGGCCTTCCTTGGTGGCTTCCCTGCAGCCTGCTCTTTCACCTTCTCTGCAGCCTTCTCAGCAGCCTTCCTCTTCTGCCTGGCTGGAGGTGGTGCCACAGGGGTAGTACTCATGCCAGGAGGAGGAGTAGACGAAGGTGGTGGAGGATGAGTAGCCGACGGTGGTGGAGGAGGAGGTGGAGGAGGAGGTGGAGGAGGAGGAGCAGTAGAAGGAGGAGGAGCAGTAGAAGGAGCAGGAGCAGTAGAAGGAGGAGGAGCAGTAGAAGGAGGAGTAGAAGGAGGAGGAGGAGTAGAAGGAGGAGGAGTAGTAGAAGGAGGAGGAGTAGAAGGAGGAGGAGCAGTAGAAGGAGGAGGAGTAGAAGGAGGAGGAGTAGTAGAAGAAGAAGAGGAAGAAGAATGTTGAGAAGGAGCAGGAGAAGAAGAGGAAGAAGAATGTTGAGAAGGAGCAGGAGAAGAAGAGGAAGAAGAATGTTCAGAAGGAGCAGGAGAAGAAGAGGAAGAAGAATGTTCAGAAGGAGCAGGAGAAGAAGAGGAAGAAGAATGTTCAGAAGGAGCAGGAGAAGAAGAGGAAGACGAATGTTCAGATGGAGCATGAGAAGAAGAAGAAGAAGGTGGGGGAGCTTGAGAAGGAGCATGAGGAGAAGAAGAAGAAGAAGGTGGGGGAGCTTGAGAAGGAGCATGAGAAGAAGAAGAAGGTGGGGGAGCTTGAGAAGGAGCATGAGAAGAAGAAGAAGAAGAAGGTGGGGGAGCTTGAGAAGGAGCATGAGAAGAAGAAGAAGAAGGTGGGGGAGCTTGGGAGTTATGTGGTGTGTGAGGATGGGGATGGCGGCAAATGACAGTGTCCTCCGTGAGAAGACCCCTCACCCCCTGATTTGCGAGGGTGATGAGGAGTCCCTCAAAGAGGAGGCGCTGGTCTAATGTCATTTCTGACATTTTGGCCAAAACCACCGTTACAAATCCCTCCTGAGCAGTGGGAGGCTGTTGAAGGGTTGCATGGGCGTCCCGAATGAGGGCTAGTGAGGTGTCGCGCACCCTTGTATCCCTCACCTGCCTTCTCGGACGCAGGCGAAGAGGAGACACCTGACATCTTGTACTTCGCCCAGCAACCTCGTCCAACCCACTTGGGCCTGCCACCTCATCCGCTCCACTTGGGCCTGCCACCACGTTAGAGATACTCGGGCCTGCAGCCTCCTCCAAGCCACTCACCCTGTCCTCCTCCTGCCTGGCATTTTCCTGATCCTCCTGCTGCCTGGTCTCGTCCTGTGTATGGAAAAAAAGTACAGTTTTACTTTTTTTTTTAAATTATTATTATTTTTTTTAAGCTCCTGACTGTTGCATATTTTTTAGTCACGACTTAGCTAAGCCAATCATTGTGACCCATGTTTTATGGTCAATCACACCAAAAAAATTCATGGCCAATACTGACAAATGTTCTGTATAACACTTTTAGATCTAATTTTTTTTTACCTTTAACATCTTAATTTACATCTCTTTAACAACATTTAAACACCACACATTTGCACATTGAAAGTACTATATACCTGGCTCCAGCTGGGCAAATCCGGATCTTCATCCAGGATGGAAGGCTGCTGAGAGGGTTCATCTGCAGAGGGAGCAGCAGGTTGGCTGGAGGGAAGGCTGGACCTTCTGTGCCTTCTGGGGGCAAGGCTCGAAAGTGACTCCCTTACCTCCAGGTGTTCATCCAGGAAGCTCAGTTTGCTGTAGTACCACAACTTGGGTACATATACCCGCCCTGCTCCAGCTCTCATCGAAGCCAAGACCTTGTTGCGTGCCTTCCTGTAGGTGCCTCTCAAGGTCCCAATTTTGACCTCCAACTGGTCAGTTGTCACATCAAACCCCACCTGTCTCCGCACAAGTGGGAGCAGGCTCTCCAGTGCAGTTTTCCGCAATTCTCTATTTCTAGAGATGGGGTCTTTGGTGGCCCACAGAACAGGAAGTTCTTGCCACCGATCAATGAATATCTCCAAGAATTCTGGTCTGTTAAAGAGATTCATCTTTTCCTGTCCAAAACCAAGGATAAAAAAATAATGTCAATACACAGTCTATAAAGTGAATTACTCTTTCTCACAAGCTAGCCCTTAAAGGGTCACTAATGGATAACTATATTTTTGGAGGAAATGACTGTTTACAGTGTCTAGAGACATACAAGTGCATACATATAATGTGCCTCTAGTTTCACTTTTGCTTTTAAAATGATTTAATGTTTCTGTGAAGTAAAGAGACACACAGAACCAAAAAACAAAAAACCAGGGCATATTTTTAGTTCTAAAATTATTAGCATTGTTTTGGTGGATTTTTAGACACACAGCTTAGACCACAGTGACAAGCTCCCCTGATAAATTTGAGAGGGAGCCAGAGAACCAGGAAGTGATGATTTATGCAAAGGATTACAGCTGCTTAAAAGCAAAAAGGGACAATGAGGACATGAAATCAAGACTGATATAATGTAAAGTTAGTTATTTCTGCCCCAAACAATTTTGGCTTATTGCTCCTTTAAATGTCTGTCTTTCCTTAATATGCCACTGCTGTCCCAAGTTCGAAGCATACCTACACGCTTGTCGTTCAAACGTCTTTCTTACGCAACCCGGTCGTATGGACGCTACGTGTGTTCGAGCCTTATATACACTCCGCACACGACATCCGCCCATGCTTAAAAAAAATTGATGTTTCCCCCCGCCCCTTATCTTCCGTCGCAAAAACGACAAGGAGGAATTGGCAGCAGATCATGTTGGGTCAGTTCCTAGGAAACAGATGACCAGTTGTGTCGAACTAATAAGCCAGATCTCATCCTCATTTGTGTATGAAACGTTAGTTAGAGAAAAGCACTCCAATCTAGTTTGGTCAAGACATAAAAGCGACCATTTGCATCATGTTTAAACCGACTTGTTTTTAGAAGACATCCTGATGAGAACCGAGATTGCCCACACAACAGTAGTTGGATCAAAATGCATAATCAAAGCGTTGGTTACGTACGACGGCACTATAGCGGACCATTACCTTCAAATTTCGAACTAGCTATGTTTTAATTTATGGACAGTTTCCCCAGTGGGGTTTTTAGGCAGCAATTGTTGTTGCTTGTTGTGGGAAATTACAAAGACGTACCAATATTTGTAAAAAAGGTAGAAAAGATATTTATTTTAGCAAGTAGAACAAGTTTGATTATAAAACAATGAGCTCTGGTACAGTTTAAACATTGAGAACACATACATATGATGATAAAGCATCAAAGTTGCATGACATTGATCAACATGATTGGCTGATCTTTAAGTCAAAATGTTCCTGACGCGTTTCGACCCTTGCATGTGAGTCTTCTTCGGAGGAAAAGGTATATGATGCAAACTATAACAAAAAATAGATATATAATAATAGAATACATAATATATAGTACAGTCTGAGTAAAAATATGTTTTAAAGTGTATAGTTACCAACTCACAGGTTGTGTTTCTCAGTTTTATTTGGACCAGAGTAGAATTAAAGTCCTGAGGATCCCTGATAACTTGTCTCCATACGGGTGGTCTGTACCCCCACACGAGAGTCCTCAGAAATGCCCCTTATGAGTGGCCTACAGGAACTCACAGTGTGAGTGGGAAGGAATCCAAATACAGCCAGGGAGCGTGGGCCGGGCAGGTGGGCAGGGGGCCCAGCAAAGCAAGCTGCCTGAGTGATGCCTATTTAAGAGTTCAAAAATAGAGTGGTATGAGTACCAAATTTAGATATATTTTAAAGTATAAAAATAATAATAAATAAATTGTATCAGTAGATGGCGCTAGACTTGCACATGTACCCCATTATAATAGTATATATGTAAAGACAGATATCTAAAATGCCATATAAAACTTAATTATGTAAGTGCATATGGAAAGTTCAGTGGTGTAAAGGAAGGGGTGATGATGGGAAGGGTAATCGAACTTAATTTCGGTTTGTTATATGAAATACAATACAGATCAAATTAGGATACCAAAAATTATTATATATTGGTATAAAGTGTAGTGAATCAAAACAAAAGTGTATGTATAGGGATGAATTTCTTAGTGAGTGTGAAATGTGTATGTGTGAGTGAATATGTGAGAGACAGGAAAAGTGAAAAAAAAAAAAAAAAAAAAAAAAAAAAAAAAAAAAAAAATTGTTGGGTAGAAATAAATAAATAAATATTAGAATTAAATAAGTGAGTAGATGGGTGGATGGGGATGTGTGAATATGGTAATGAATGGTAAAGGACACAAACAAAAAAGAAAACGAAAATGCTATAAGTGGGGGCTAGTAGGGTGAAAGGTAGATAAATATGTTAGATAAAAGAGTGCCAGTTAAATTAGTGTAAAAGTGTGCAGCTAGATGATAAAAAAGTGCATTATTAATAAATAGTGTTTTTATAGAGGTTAAATAGAGTTGTAATAAAGTTACCTTGTTTGAATGTATAATAATAAATTGTAGCAACAAATTCCAGAAGAGGCATTAGTAGGCGTATCTGGAGAAAAGAATATGATTCATAAATAATAATGAATCAACAGAAAAAAGTTGTTGCAAGTCTGCAGAGTTTTGGAAGATTGTAGTCTTACCCTCTGTGTGGTGTATCCAGTAAGGTATGGGAATGGGATCACAGGCAGGTGTCAGGTGTACACCTAGTGTGTTTAAGTATGTGCATGTCAGGTGCTTCCACTTAGGTAATCACTCTTAGGCAGCTGATGCCTTGCTTGGAAAATCCCTGTCCAACCTGGTGGACTGCCCCTCCCAAACAGGCTCCTCCAACTGAACCAGGATGCCAGGGTCAGATGACCCTCCCAGCTGTGAGCTCCTCGGCGTCAGAGAAGGGAATTAACACCAACCCTCTGTTGCGATCGCGAGCGCCGCAGTGACGTCACGTGCGCGCGCACTGCGCGCGCGCACGGGGCGTCCACGGCTCCAGGGAGCGTCGCTGACGCCGTCAGTGGGGAGGAAACACCTCCATCATGGCGCAGTGAGCACCATCTTGTGGAGGAAGAAGAGAACACAGGGCCCTGCGTCTCCCCCTCCCCACTGAGAGACCACAAAGGTAGCAAATTGTAGAGGCACTCAAGAGGGAAAAACCACCCGGTGGAGACATGACAGGGTCCTATAGGAAGAAAAAATATATATTAATAAAGTACTTATTTATAGATATAGAAATAAATTCTGCTGAAAATAAACATTTATGCCCGTCACAGCAGAGATTACATACATGATTATATTACAGTCACAGCATTGATCATGAGCAGTGGATGTCAAAAGATTTATGCATAGACCATATATGCTTATTTTTTGGAGTTTTATCATGAACATCTGGCATTGCCACTGTGGGTGGGTAAGCATATGTTGAATTGTCTAACTATGGACTGTGATACTTAGAGGGGGATATAGGGATATAGAGATGTTCCGAGTGGCTATTTGGAGTTTTTTGGGATAAGAGAAAATATACAAAGTAATAATAATATTGATTGTACCAAATTTTTTTTTTTTTTTTTTTTTTTTTTTTATGTATTTGGAACAGAAGCATCCAGATATATGGATATTGGCCATATATTAATTCTGCTAGTGGTGCCATGGACGTGACATGTGTTGGTATTTAGTCAAGAGTATAATATATACATAGAACAATTTTATTGGGTTTTTCCCGAGGTGAAACCCTTTAAAAAGGGGGCGAATGAAAGGGCATCATTCAGGCCTGGTTGCTGAGTAGCCCCCAGCCTGAATATCCATTTCTGTTCGCGCTGTAGTAAGGTTTTATTCCAGTCGCCTCCCCGATCTGGAACAAGAACATGATCGAGGGCGGCAAAACTTACGTGTGGTACACGATAGTTATGAGAGAGGGCAACATGCCTCCCTATGGGGAGGTAAATGTTCCCAATGGTCATACTATACTTGTGTTTGGAGATTCGTTTTTGGAATTCCTGTTTAGTTTTACCTATGTAATAGGCCCCACACTCGCACTCCATGAGATACACCACTCCGCGTGTGCGGCAATTCACAAAATATTTGGGCTTGAAAGTCTCGCCATTTGGGAGGCTAAAGGTTTTTTCTCTTCTTATTAGGTAACAGCATGAGCAGTGTCCACACTGGAAGGTACCAGGTAGGGAACACCGTAGTTTCTCATTTGTAGTATCCTTGAACTCACTAGACACTAAAGAATCCCTAATAGACATGGCCCGCCTATGTATAATGGAGGGATGTGTAGTAATGAAGGGATTAATTTTAGGGTCATCGGTTAAGATTGTCCAGTGTTTCTGTATTATGTCTTTTATCGCTTTGTGTTGCAAAGAGTAGCGGAAGACTGGTCTAGTGGTCTCGGATTTGAAGTCAGTTATAGTTTTCTTTTTCGATAAGAGATCATTTCTTAATTGAGTAGAGGATCGGTTATAGGCCCTGCGCAGGCATTTTCTACTATATCCTCTGGTTAGAAGTCTAGTCTGGAGTTGGTCTGCCTCCTCCCTGAAGAGCGAGTCTGTTGAGCAATTGCGGCGGAGCCGCAAATATTGCCCATAAGGGATGGAACTTTTTAAGGGAATTGGATGGTGGCTGTCAAAGTGTAAGATGGTATTGCCTGCTGTAGCTTTCCGAAACAGAGTACTGCGTAGGTATCTGTCAGGATCAATGAACAATTTCACATCAAGGAAAGTTAAAGTATTTTTGTCATGTATCATAGTGAATGTCAGATTAAAGTCGTTGATGTTCAATGCGTTGAAGAAGGCAAGGAGGTCCTCTTCGGGACCATCCCAGACGATGAAAATGTCATCAATATACCTCCGCCACAGTTTAATGTGGCGGAGGTACACGACGAGGTTATCATCGTCTGGGAGGGATCGCTCCCACTCCCCCAGGTACAGATTGGCGTAGGATGGGGCACAACATGTCCCCATCGCTACGCCTTGCACCTGGAGGTAGTGGGAGCGATCAAAAGAGAAAAAGTTGTGATATAGGATATATCTCAAACCCTTAATCAAAAAATCATTAAAATCAGGAGTAAACATATGTCCACGTGTAAGGACCTCCTCAATAGCACTGAGGCCCTTTTCATGAGGGATGCTGCTATATAATGCTTCCACGTCAATAGAGACGAGGAAAGCTTGATCACACAGCATGCATCCCTCAATGGTTTGCAAAAAATGCATGGTGTCCTTAGTAAAAGAAGGAAGAGATGTGACATAGGGTTGAAGGTGCGCATCTATGACTTGGCTGAGGTTTTCGGAAATCGAACCGATCCCGGAAACTATAGGTCGTCCAGGAATGGGGGTCTTATTTTTGTGAACTTTGGGCAAGCTATAAAAAGTGGCCGTTTTGGGGTGCTTGGTTCTGATGAAATCTCGTAGATCTAGAGAGATAACACCTTGAGAAAAGGCCTGATCAACGAATTTATAGAAATCAATATAGAAACGAGTGATATTGTTTATGGATATTTTACAATACCAGTCATTATTTTTTAAGATAGTTTGGCACATGTCAAGGTAGGTTTGGTTGTCCATCAAGACAACATTTCCCCCTTTGTCTGATTGTTTGATAATAATTTGTTTGTTGTTGCGTAGAGAATCGAGAGCCTTAAATTCTTTTTGACTGAGATTTTTAGGGCGTAAGTGAGTGGTGGCAAGCTTACACATGTCTCGCATTGTTTGTCGCACAAAGGTAAGTATGCTAGGGTTAGTGCCAAGTGGAGGGAATTTTTTAGAGGGAAGTTTGAACATATGGAGGGCATTGTCGGACACCAAAAGAGGTTCCTCCAATAATGTATCTAAATCAATGAGGTCAATTAGATCAACCGTGTTGTTTTCCTCATATAACAGAGTGAGGTCCCTTAATGCCTTAAATTCTCTCATAGAGACACCTGACCAGTCTGTTGTATCTGAATTAATATGTTTAGAATAAAGGTTTCTCAATGTTAGTTTGCGCGCAAAAAGGTGAAGATCAGTAATGGCCTCGAAAAGATCAAAATTGCGTTCGGGGCAAAAAGTGAGACCACGTAAGAGAACTGTTTCCTCATCAGGGGTTAATGGATGAGAGGATAAGTTAATGATACTTAGTTGCCGGTTGGTAGCCGGACAACAAAGGGATCCAGGCCCTTGCCCATTTTTTTGGGCAGGGGAGAGCCGGGACCCCTTGAGGGGTTTAAAGTTTTTCGTAGAACTGGTTCAAGTGTATCCAAAGTGCCATTTTTGTTAGCTTGAGTATCGGTTAGATCAAAATTAGTGGGATATGTAGTACCATTGATCACAGTCGATGGTGTGTTCGTATCAACCACAAAGGTGTCATCATCAATGATAGGATCATTGGTAACAATGCGTTTTTTTACATCTTGTTCTTCAGAGCCTCTATTATTGCGATTTCTTTTGTATTTTCCTCGACCTTTATGGACGGGATGGTTATCCTGTCCTAATAGAGGTTGGGGAGGCGCATTAGAAGTTGTTTTTGTTGCATTAGGTCCTTGTTTGTACTCACGTGGGACTTTTTTATGTTGCATTTGTGCAGAGGTATTGTTCCATTTATAGGCCCGCTCCTCGGAAAAGGCAGACTTATCACGCCAGAACTTGACTTCTTTATCCTGTAGAATATTCTTGTTAAAAGATAACAGATTAGTTTCAAGCATTGTTTGCAATTTAATATATGCATCATGTTTTTTATGGGGAGACAACAAAGCCTCCAAAGTACCAATCTCGGTATCCACTACAGCAATTTGTCTAGTGTATTCCCGAGATAGGATATTCATCATCTCTTGAGAGCATAACTGTAAGTTGGTTTCCCATTCTTTTTTGAATGGGGTATCCACTTGTTCAGTGTGAGGAAAAATTTGTATGCGAAGACCAAAAGGGTTTATCTTGGCGCTAGTATATCTTTCAAAAGACTTAATGTGCCAGAACAGAGACGACTTCTTTTCTAGGAGTTTTCCCAGTTTGCGAAAATGGGAAGAGATCTGGGTATCGACCTGTTCCCCTTTTTCAAATTTTGCTTCATATTGTTGCATCAAGTTCATCCATTCATCACCTTGATAGGCGGACATGTTAACACTTCTAGTTATTCAAAACCATAAAACAACAAACAAACATATGTTAAATACAGTTGCACAGTGCCAGAGCTCATAGGTTATACTTTCCTGTGTCCATGTGGGGAAGAATAGGTGTTTAGCCACCGAGAAAATATATGAAAAAAAGGATAAGGACACAATGGGATGGGGGAAAGTGCTGCTCACCCCTAAATAGATAATAAAGAAAAGGACAGTTTCCCCAGTGGGGTTTTTAGGCAGCAATTGTTGTTGCTTGTTGTGGGAAATTACAAAGACGTACCAATATTTGTAAAAAAGGTAGAAAAGATATTTATTTTAGCAAGTAGAACAAGTTTGATTATAAAACAATGAGCTCTGGTACAGTTTAAACATTGAGAACACATACATATGATGATAAAGCATCAAAGTTGCATGACATTGATCAACATGATTGGCTGATCTTTAAGTCAAAATGTTCCTGACGCGTTTCGACCCTTGCATGTGAGTCTTCTTCGGAGGAAAAGGTATATGATGCAAACTATAACAAAAAATAGATATATAATAATAGAATACATAATATATAGTACAGTCTGAGTAAAAATATGTTTTAAAGTGTATAGTTACCAACTCACAGGTTGTGTTTCTCAGTTTTATTTGGACCAGAGTAGAATTAAAGTCCTGAGGATCCCTGATAACTTGTCTCCATACGGGTGGTCTGTACCCCCACACGAGAGTCCTCAGAAATGCCCCTTATGAGTGGCCTACAGGAACTCACAGTGTGAGTGGGAAGGAATCCAAATACAGCCAGGGAGCGTGGGCCGGGCAGGTGGGCAGGGGGCCCAGCAAAGCAAGCTGCCTGAGTGATGCCTATTTAAGAGTTCAAAAATAGAGTGGTATGAGTACCAAATTTAGATATATTTTAAAGTATAAAAATAATAATAAATAAATTGTATCAGTAGATGGCGCTAGACTTGCACATGTACCCCATTATAATAGTATATATGTAAAGACAGATATCTGTCGCTCCCACTACCTCCAGGTGCAAGGCGTAGCGATGGGGACATGTTGTGCCCCATCCTACGCCAATCTGTACCTGGGGGAGTGGGAGCGATCCCTCCCAGACGATGATAACCTCGTCGTGTACCTCCGCCACATTAAACTGTGGCGGAGGTATATTGATGACATTTTCATCGTCTGGGATGGTCCCGAAGAGGACCTCCTTGCCTTCTTCAACGCATTGAACATCAACGACTTTAATCTGACATTCACTATGATACATGACAAAAATACTTTAACTTTCCTTGATGTGAAATTGTTCATTGATCCTGACAGATACCTACGCAGTACTCTGTTTCGGAAAGCTACAGCAGGCAATACCATCTTACACTTTGACAGCCACCATCCAATTCCCTTAAAAAGTTCCATCCCTTATGGGCAATATTTGCGGCTCCGCCGCAATTGCTCAACAGACTCGCTCTTCAGGGAGGAGGCAGACCAACTCCAGACTAGACTTCTAACCAGAGGATATAGTAGAAAATGCCTGCGCAGGGCCTATAACCGATCCTCTACTCAATTAAGAAATGATCTCTTATCGAAAAAGAAAACTATAACTGACTTCAAATCCGAGACCACTAGACCAGTCTTCCGCTACTCTTTGCAACACAAAGCGATAAAAGACATAATACAGAAACACTGGACAATCTTAACCGATGACCCTAAAATTAATCCCTTCATTACTACACATCCCTCCATTATACATAGGCGGGCCATGTCTATTAGGGATTCTTTAGTGTCTAGTGAGTTCAAGGATACTACAAATGAGAAACTACGGTGTTCCCTACCTGGTACCTTCCAGTGTGGACACTGCTCATGCTGTTACCTAATAAGAAGAGAAAAAACCTTTAGCCTCCCAAATGGCGAGACTTTCAAGCCCAAATATTTTGTGAATTGCCGCACACGCGGAGTGGTGTATCTCATGGAGTGCGAGTGTGGGGCCTATTACATAGGTAAAACTAAACAGGAATTCCAAAAACGAATCTCCAAACACAAGTATAGTATGACCATTGGGAACATTTACCTCCCCATAGGGAGGCATGTTGCCCTCTCTCATAACTATCGTGTACCACACGTAAGTTTTGCCGCCCTCGATCATGTTCTTGTTCCAGATCGGGGAGGCGACTGGAATAAAACCTTACTACAGCGCGAACAGAAATGGATATTCAGGCTGGGGGCTACTCAGCAACCAGGCCTGAATGATGCCCTTTCATTCGCCCCCTTTTTAAAGGGTTTCACCTCGGGAAAAACCCAATAAAATTGTTCTATGTATATATTATACTCTTGACTAAATACCAACACATGTCACGTCCATGGCACCACTAGCAGAATTAATATATGGCCAATATCCATATATCTGGATGCTTCTTTTCCAAATACATATAAAAAAAAAAAAAAAAAAAAAAAAATTTGGTACAATCAATATTATTATTACTTTGTATATTTTCTCTTATCCCAAAAAACTCCAAATAGCCACTCGGAACATCTCTATATCCCTATATCCCCCTCTAAGTATCACAGTCCATAGTTAGACAATTCAACATATGCTTACCCACCCACAGTGGCAATGCCAGATGTTCATGATAAAACTCCAAAAAATAAGCATATATGGTCTATGCATAAATCTTTTGACATCCACTGCTCATGATCAATGCTGTGACTGTAATATAATCATGTATGTAATCTCTGCTGTGACGGGCATAAATGTTTATTTTCAGCAGAATTTATTTCTATATCTATAAATAAGTACTTTATTAATATATATTTTTTCTTCCTATAGGACCCTGTCATGTCTCCACCGGGTGGTTTTTCCCTCTTGAGTGCCTCTACAATTTGCTACCTTTGTGGTCTCTCAGTGGGGAGGGGGAGACGCAGGGCCCTGTGTTCTCTTCTTCCTCCACAAGATGGTGCTCACTGCGCCATGATGGAGGTGTTTCCTCCCCACTGACGGCGTCAGCGACGCTCCCTGGAGCCGTGGACGCCCCGTGCGCGCGCGCAGTGCGCGCGCACGTGACGTCACTGCGGCGCTCGCGATCGCAACAGAGGGTTGGGGTTAATTCCCTTCTCTGACGCCGAGGAGCTCACAGCTGGGAGGGTCATCTGACCCTGGCATCCTGGTTCAGTTGGAGGAGCCTGTTTGGGAGGGGCAGTCCACCAGGTTGGACAGGGATTTTCCAAGCAAGGCATCAGCTGCCTAAGAGTGATTACCTAAGTGGAAGCACCTGACATGCACATACTTAAACACACTAGGTGTACACCTGACACCTGCCTGTGATCCCATTCCCATACCTTACTGGATACACCACACAGAGGGTAAGACTACAATCTTCCAAAACTCTGCAGACTTGCAACAACTTTTTTCTGTTGATTCATTATTATTTATGAATCATATTCTTTTCTCCAGATACGCCTACTAATGCCTCTTCTGGAATTTGTTGCTACAATTTATTATTATACATTCAAACAAGGTAACTTTATTACAACTCTATTTAACCTCTATAAAAACACTATTTATTAATAATGCACTTTTTTATCATCTAGCTGCACACTTTTACACTAATTTAACTGGCACTCTTTTATCTAACATATTTATCTACCTTTCACCCTACTAGCCCCCACTTATAGCATTTTCGTTTTCTTTTTTGTTTGTGTCCTTTACCATTCATTACCATATTCACACATCCCCATCCACCCATCTACTCACTTATTTAATTCTAATATTTATTTATTTATTTCTACCCAACAATTTTTTTTTTTTTTTTTTTTTTTTTTTTTTTCACTTTTCCTGTCTCTCACATATTCACTCACACATACACATTTCACACTCACTAAGAAATTCATCCCTATACATACACTTTTGTTTTGATTCACTACACTTTATACCAATATATAATAATTTTTGGTATCCTAATTTGATCTGTATTGTATTTCATATAACAAACCGAAATTAAGTTCGATTACCCTTCCCATCATCACCCCTTCCTTTACACCACTGAACTTTCCATATGCACTTACATAATTAAGTTTTATATGGCATTTTAGATATCTGTCTTTACATATATACTATTATAATGGGGTACATGTGCAAGTCTAGCGCCATCTACTGATACAATTTATTTATTATTATTTTTATACTTTAAAATATATCTAAATTTGGTACTCATACCACTCTATTTTTGAACTCTTAAATAGGCATCACTCAGGCAGCTTGCTTTGCTGGGCCCCCTGCCCACCTGCCCGGCCCACGCTCCCTGGCTGTATTTGGATTCCTTCCCACTCACACTGTGAGTTCCTGTAGGCCACTCATAAGGGGCATTTCTGAGGACTCTCGTGTGGGGGTACAGACCACCCGTATGGAGACAAGTTATCAGGGATCCTCAGGACTTTAATTCTACTCTGGTCCAAATAAAACTGAGAAACACAACCTGTGAGTTGGTAACTATACACTTTAAAACATATTTTTACTCAGACTGTACTATATATTATGTATTCTATTATTATATATCTATTTTTTGTTATAGTTTGCATCATATACCTTTTCCTCCGAAGAAGACTCACATGCAAGGGTCGAAACGCGTCAGGAACATTTTGACTTAAAGATCAGCCAATCATGTTGATCAATGTCATGCAACTTTGATGCTTTATCATCATATGTATGTGTTCTCAATGTTTAAACTGTACCAGAGCTCATTGTTTTATAATCAAACTTGTTCTACTTGCTAAAATAAATATCTTTTCTACCTTTTTTACAAATATTGGTACGTCTTTGTAATTTCCCACAACAAGCAACAACAATTGCTGCCTAAAAACCCCACTGGGGAAACTGTCCTTTTCTTTATTATCTATTTAGGGGTGAGCAGCACTTTCCCCCATCCCATTGTGTCCTTATCCTTTTTTTCATATGTTTTAATTTATGAACCTAAGATGTAGCCCACAAAATCATTCAATCAAGAATAACATGTAAAATGTAGTTACATACCGGTCTTTGACCCGATCGTTATCTCCGCCGTCTTCCACAAACTGTGAACGCCCCTTTTACTCACGTGGTAGCCCTTTATACACGCGCATGTGGGACTTTACGCACGTCTCCCCGCCCCTGACGTTCATGGTGTCGTATTTTCCCCGCCCCTTTTCCATCTTTTTTTTGTTGGGAGCACATGTTGGAGAATATGGCAGCAAGACAGGAGCCAGGCCAGGCGGGACGAGGAATGACACGGAGAATCCGTTTTAAGGCCACCAACATGACCTTTGAGGAAATGGTGGAGATGGTCCTCATCCTCAAAGCAGAGGACTATGATGGGAGGCATGGGCCATACAAGTACCCTAATAAGGTCAAGGCCCAAATAATGGAGAAGGTGAGGAGGAGTCTCCATCATAAATTTGGGGTGAAAAGGTCCAAGGAGCAGATCCGGAAAAGGTGGTGTGACCTGAAAAAACGGGAGCCGGAACAAATGAAGAGGATCAGGAGAGTGATTAGAAGAAGTTTGTTTGTTATATATTTTGTAAGATTTGTTCCGCGCCATGTGTTTTTTATTTCAGGTTGTACTGTATTATGTTTTTATGCACAAGAATTTGTCGTCAAACTGGACGTACATTCGGAACGACAAAATATTGTGTTTAAAATCCTCAAAATTATGACATTTTTCAAAAATTGGGGTGAGATCAATCGTGAAAATTATGTAGATGTGCTATTAAAACCACAAAACTTTTTTTAAAATTTAAATATATACAGTAAAAGGAGAGTCTGCTCAGCAGTCGGTGACACATGTGGACTCATTTGCATAATTGTTGTCCCCTTTAATAACCCATTTTGGGCTTCACACAGAGCTGAGGTGATCCAGTGTATACATGGTTGGCTTACATGTTTAAAAGTAGACCAAAGCTCCAAGATTTGTCAGGATCTTTGTGAATGCCTTCAATCCTGTGTTTTGCCCTGAGGGGTTTTTCAAAACATCAATAGTCCCAGAAATTGTATAAAGTGAATCATATTCCTCTTTCAGGCCTATAAGCTATAAAAATCCTGTTTCCATTTTCTTCATTCTCGTAGGGCGTCATGAAGCTTCAACACGGGAGCAAGAAGTCCAGCAAGCCACACCCCCGAGGGATGGTGATGATGCGCAGCCTGCCACCACATCAGGTAAAGTAACATATAACTAACCCAGCTTCAGGTAATGTAGATGTAGGCCTGCCTAATTTTAAAAAATTGTTTTGTCCCACATTTCAGGATCAGGTGGTGGCTTGGACAGGCATACTGTCCAGATGGTTATATCTGAAATATGGGCCTGCAGAGAAGAGGTGGAGGAGATTCATCTGGCCAACCGACAAATTAAAGAAAGAACAAGGAGGGTGGAAAATAAATTAAAAAATGTACTTGATGTTTTGGGGAGAGTCTGAATCAGAAAAAACAAAAAAAAATTCAAAAATACCAGATTTTACTGTTTATTTAATAATAAAAAAAACCAAAAAAAAAAAATAACCAGATTTTAGACTTTATTTAATAAAAAAAAAAAAAAAAAAAAAAAATAACCAGATTTTAGACTTTATTTAATTAAAAAAAAAAAAAAAAAATAACCAGATTTTAGACTTTATTTAATAAAAAAAAAAAAATAACCAGATTTTACAGTTTCTTTAATAAAAAAAAAAAAATAACCAGATTTTACAGTTTCTTTAATAAAAAAACAAACAAAAAAAAATAACCAGATTTAATTGTTTATTAAGATAAAAAAAGACCAAAAAATTAACAAAAATGATTGTATATTGTATGAGAAAAAAGACCAAAAAAATTACAAAAATGATTGTATATTGTATGAGAAAAAAGACCAAAAAAATTACAAAAATGATTGTATATTGTATGAGAAAAAAGACCAAAAAAATTACAAAAATGATTGTATATTGTATGAGAAAAAAGACCAAAAAAATTACAAAAATGATTGTATATTGTATGAGAAAAAAGACCAAAAAAATTACAAAAATGATTGTATATTGTATGAGAAAAAAGACCAAAAAAATTACAAAAATGATTGTATATTGTATGAGAAAAAAGACCAAAAAAATTACAAAAATGATTGTATATTGTATGAGAAAAAAGACCAAAAAAATTACAAAAATGATTGTATATTGTATGAGAAAAAAGACCAAAAAAATTACAAAAATGATTGTATATTGTATGAGAAAAAAGACCAAAAAAATTACAAAAATGATTGTATATTGTATGAGAAAAAAGACCAAATATTTTTGTAGGGTATTTTGGAAAACAAACCAAAAAAAAAAATTAGTAAAATAAAGAGCTTTTGAACCTCAAAAAAGTGTGTGGTGTTTTTCCTAAAATACGTTAAATTTTCTATGTGTTTGGTTTGGGGGTCACCTGGGAAATGTTTGCTAGTTGATAATGAAAATACACTTAGTTACACTTAGTAAAGAACTCCAAGCAACACAAGCAAGACATAACAAGTTTATAAAAAAGATTCTGATTTATTTTTGTGAAAGATAAAATTATGGCAAATTTGCTTGACATGGTATTGCCCCCCTACCCATGAAATAGTCCATGTATTTGTCCCGGACTTCACGGGCACTCTGGGGGGGCAGTCCTGTGTGGCCAGCTTCAAGGCCCGCCAAAGTTTCTGATGGAGCCAAATGTTGTGCCTCGGGCCCAACCAGGGCCATATAATTTGGAGATTGTCTCCGCAAAAAATTGTGGAGAATGCAGCATGCAAAAATAATAGTATTCCACTTATATTCCGCCATGTGGAGAGAGGTGAGGAAAAGGCGGAACCGGCTGGCCATGATGCCGAAAGCGTTCTCAACCACTCTACGTGCTCGGCCCAGCCGGAAATTAAAGACACTCCTCTCTGGGGTGAGGGTGCGCTGAGGGAATGGCCTCATAAGATGGGGTCCCAGGGCAAACGCTTCATCAGCCAGGAAAACAAATGGCAGGCCTTCTACATGACAGATCATCATCCTGAAGGCGAAGCGCAAACTCCGTCTGCCTGAAGGCTCCCCCATCCGATATCCGTCCATTCATCCCGACATCCACAAAAAGGAATTCATACTGTGCTGACACCACCGCCATCAGCACAATACTGTTGAACCCCTTATAGTTAAAGAACTGGGATCCTGAACGGGGTGGAGGCACGATGGGGACATGCTTCCCGTCGATGGCTCCCCCGCAGTTGGGGAAGTTCCATCGGGTCTGGAAGTCCAAAGCCACAGACTGCCACTCCTGTGGTGTGGACGGAAGCTGGGGAAGAAAAAAAGAAAAAATTAGCCACATAACCTTGCAAGCAGATTATACAAAGACATTATAAGCATTCTAACATTTCTGGGAACTAGCATATTATATCTAAATATATTTAGACAATTAACACATTAAACACCCCCTCTGATGGGCCAGTGCCCAAGTTTGGGGGAGGGCTAGATGAGTTTGGGATTACAAAAATAATATAATTTGGATTATTGGTGAACATAGACTTTACAACACATATTTGGGAGGGCTAGATGAGTTTGGGAGTACTAAAATAATATAATTAGGATTATTGGTGAACATAGACTTTACAACACATTTTTGAGGGGAGGGCTAGATGAGTTTGGGAGTACAAAAATAATATAATTTGGATTATTGGTGAACATAGACTTTACTACACATTTGGGAGGGGAGGGCTAGATGAGTTTGGGATTACAAAAATAATATAATTTGGATTATTGGTGAACATAGACTTTACTACACATTTGGGAGGGGAGGGCTAGATGAGTTTGGGAGTACAAAAATAATATAATTTGGATTATTGGTGAACATAGACTTTACAACACATTTGGGAGGGGAGGGGGGGGACATTACAATGGATATAACACAATACATTGGGAAGTGACTAGACTAGGTAGGTTGGGGCCCAGGATAGCATGCTGGGGAGGTAAGTGATGGAAAATATGCATGTAGGCCAAAAAAGGGGCATCAAAGTTTACATCATGCATGGGGGCAAAGGGGACATTCACAGCATATTCCAGACATGGTAATTAGGGAAGGAGGAGATAACTACAAGACATTAGCATACATTATAGACATAAAATGCGATATTAAAGGAGAAAACTTACCCTCATATATTCCTCCTGCAGAACCTGGATGATGGCAGAGCAGGTGTCAGGAATGATGAGGCCCAGAGCCTGGGGGGAGATGCCCGTCGAGAACTTTAAGTCCTGAAGGCTTCTCCCAGTTGCCAGATAACGGAGGGTGGCAACTAGCCTCTGCTCAGCACTGATGGCTTCCCGCATAACGGTGTCCTGCCTGGTAATATAGGGGGACACCAAAGCCAACAGGTGCTGAAAGACGGGATCAGACATCCTCAGGAAATTCCTGTAATCAACAGGATTATTTTCCTGAAGCTCCCGCAGCAAAGGCATGTGAGAGAATTGGTTCCTACGGAGCAACCAATTCTTGGTCCATGAACGCGTCCTCCTCCTGTTCATGAACTCCTCATCGTCTAGGTCATAAACAAACAGACCTACACTCAGAAGATGCTTAGCACGAAGTCGGCGACGACTAGGTGCCTGCAACATGGCTACAAGGCTAGTTACGAACGACAAATCAGAATTGCACTAAACAGACCGCAGTGAAGAACAGCAAGACCTATGAAGAACGACCCTGACAATGAAAAACGCGGGGACAGGACCGCAATGTAAAACAATACGACCTGACCGCACGTCTCGATTGCCTAGATACGACCCCCACAAGTACAAACTGAACGGCAGAGATCAATCTGAAAGCACAAAGACTGAAAAGCACGAATCGTCACTCACCAAACTTTTACTAACACGCGTAAACACGGAATCAGCAAAAGGAGCCCCAAGGGTGGCGCCAACAAAATCAAACCTCCCCTTTATAGTCGCGTCATACGTCGTGAGCGTCATCGCGCCGGAGAACGACCAGATTTTGGTATGTTACGTGTGTACGCAAAGCAAGCCTGCCGAGCTTCTCGACAAGTTCAACAAGGAACTCGACGAGGAACTGAGTTTCTCTGTCGTGTGTACGAGGCCTCAGATTTCTCCTTGGCAGTTTGGCGGTAGCCATGACCACTCAATTTTTGGCTTTAGGTTTTTTTTTTTTTTTTTAAATCAAGAAAATAGCCTTTTGTTAATGACACCTAATCTTTCTCTTATTGTGGCATTTTTAAAAATGTTCTCACTATTTAAATAACGGCCTCTGACTTACCAGCTTCTTTTCAGAGGAATTCTGTCCCTCCCACCAACACAGGAAGCACAAGGCTCTTCAGTGATGGACAGTGCACCCTGTGTATCTATTGGCTAAGGAGGCAGAGAGACCCACCTCCTGCTGCATCCTTGGCCAATGAGCAACTAAAAGACTGTTAAGTCCCTTCCTCATAACATCTCCCGAGTCCCAGCCCTGCCAGCTTACTATGCTTCGCCTATGGCTGCGTCTCTCCTGCAGACCTGCAATATATCTCCTCCGGCTCCTCTCTCCTGCACACTTCCTGGCCTCCCGCCAGGCACTCGAGCCCTGTACATGTGTATCGTTGTACCCCCCTGGTGCCGCCCCAGCACCTACTTCCGCCCCGAGGCCTGGCCTCGATGGCCTTGTCAGGAATTTGGCCGTGAGCGTTGGTGGCTTCCATGTCAAGTCAGCAATTAGAACATCAAAAACCTGGTTATGATTGATTCTAAAATGATATTCACACAGGCTGACTCTGGACTCTTATGAGCCTCTGGGCTCTTTTGAGGTATTAAGTTAGATAGGGGTGGGAGGGGAACATCCGCTAAGGCTTTCACAAATCTGGGGATCAGAACGGCAGAAAAGGTTTTGTAATAACCCGTGGGGAGTCCATCTGGACCCGCACTCTTCCCTGGCTTCAGTTGTTTCAGGGCTGCAAGGGCCTCCTCAGCTGTAATCGGTGTGTCTAAGCAGGACATGTCCGGTGTAGGTATAGGGGAAGTGCCATAAGTGTCGAGGAAAATCGTCTAGTAATCTCGTGCGTGTCTGAGCAGTTCCTACAGAGGTGGTAGGTGGTATAGTGACGAAAGGTATTGCAAAAATTGTTCGGCGATACGGTCAGTTCTGGTAATTGAGACACCTGTGGGGGATGTGATAGCATGAATCGTGTGTGCCGATTTCTTTTTCTGCAGGGCATTAGCTAACAGCCTACTAGATTTATTTCCAAATTTGTAATATAATTTATGCATAAATGCATATTTACGCTTTAGCCTGGTGTGGAATTCAGCGAGTAGGTCATTCCTTGCCTTCAGTAGTGAATCATATATGTTTGCTGCGAGCGACCGTTTATGTGCGCGTTTAAGGGTTGCAATCTGGTTTAACAGATTATCAATACGTGCTTTTCTAAGTTTTTTTTAATTCAATAGTTTTTTTATTTATTTCAGCAAAGTGAAAAGACAATCAATACAATCAATACAACAGTGCATTAAGTCATAGGAGGAACAGTGTCCCACAATGGAACATGTTCTTACGGTATATCAAGATACAGCAGTAGTTGGTATATCAATAAATCATATAAGTAGAAACCGTAATGGTAGCAAACAAGGAATATTCAAACTTAACTGTCAACCGGAACAACAGTTGGTATTTGCTAACCAGAGCATGGTGCCCTCACCAGAGGGTGACGGCTCGCTAGGGTTTGGTAGATTAGAGAGCCTGTACTCCACCCGCGCCCCTTTCGGGAACTAACTGCGCAGAGTGGGGCACTGGCTCTCTTCCATAGGTACAGGGATAATCAATACTGTGCATACATGCTCATACCACTGGAAATTCCTTACTATTGGTGAACCAGACCTACCAGGGAGTCCACAGCGCTGTAACCTTTGCTAGGCGTCCTAATGATGATGCCAGTAGTTGTTCGTGAGAGCAGTGTAAGTTGGCCAGATCAATCACTTCAGTGATCGTCGGGGGAAGGTCATCCTTCCATTTCCTCGTTATTGACAGGCGAGCTGCCATTAGGAGGTTGAGCACTACGTGGCGTAGTGCAGGTGGGATCAGTTCTATCCCTAGGGAGAGTATTGCCAGTGCTGGATCTGGTGCAATTCTGGAGCCCGTTATTGCGGAGATTACGTCTAACACATGACCCCAGTATTGTCGAAGCTTGGGACATCCCCAGAGTATGTGGAGGAGGTCCCCGCTCCAGCCACAGTTTCGCCAGCAGGAGTCAGGGGTTTGGGTCTTGAATTTGGATAAAACTGCTGGTGTGTAATACCAGCGGAGTGTGATTTTTACAGACAGTTCCCATAGGTTGGTGCAGTTGGAGGCCCTTTGTGTTAGTTTGCATGCCGTGTGCCATTGAAGGGGCGAGTAGGATCTATGTAGATCCTTTTCCCATTGGTCATGGGATGGATTTTTAACAAAACTGCGTTTGTCTTGAAGGAAGTTGTAGAAGAGGGAAATGCCCTTTTTTGGCTGGGATTTAGCTGTGAGGTAAATCCAAGCACATGAGTTAATGGTGTGTGGATGTGCCGGTGTTGTTCCTAGGCAGTGTTGAACTTGTAGGTATTGAAAGTAAGAGTTTTGGGGAATGTCAAACTCCCTCTGTAGCTGTTGGAAAGATTTGATGGTGTTGGTAGGAGAGTATAGGTCTTGGAGGAATTGGATGCCCCTTTCTCGCCACGTTTTAATTGCTAGCGGGGTAATCATCAGGGATAAAGTATCAATTGGTATTTTCAAAGTGATCGTCGGGTCCGAGTGGTCCCGACGTGCTATAAGCTGGAGCCACGTTCTTATGGTCACTTTCATGGGCGGTGCCAGGTGGGTCGGGGTCCTATGTTCCAGAAGGGCAGCAAATAGCCACAGGTTCGGTGGGCCCACCGAGCTGTAGCCTCGCTCGATCTCGCCCCAGGTGGTCGAAGGGTCTTGTTGAAACCATTCTCTCGCCTGGGCCATGACCGAGGCCGAGAAATAGTCACGGAAGTCGATGTAGCCGACCCCTCCGGCTAGTCTGTGTTTAATCAACTTTGTGTGTGAACATCTGGATTTTTTCCCCTGCCAGACGAAGCTTGCTAGCATCGCCTGCAGGGATCTAAAGTAGCTGGCCGGGATCGGGATTGTTACGTTTCGAAATAGATAGAGCAGCTGTGGGAGGTGAATCATCTTGAAGGCGGCAAGCCTGCCCCACCAAGACAATTCCACCTTGCCCAGTCTCCCCAGGTCTTGTTGCATCTTATTTCTCAGGGGGATATAGTTATATGAGAAAAGGTCACGTGTGTTTTTGGTGAGGTAGATTCCTAAATACGGTAGGCATGAGTCTGCCCAGGTGTAAGGGAATTGCTGCTGCAATACATTGCTCGTCACCGGATCTACTCCTAGGTTGAGGATTTGAGATTTAGTGGCATTGGCTTTGTATAATGAGACCTCCCCGTACCAATGCAGTACTTTTTGGATCTCTGACAGGGATCGGGAAGGGTCGGTGATCATCAGGATCACGTCATCCGCGAACATGCTTATTTTATGGGTGCGGGTTCCTATAGTGATTCCGGATATGGCCGGGTTGGTGCGGATGTGTTCCGCTAGAGGTTCCATCATGAGGTTGAACACTAGTGGCGACAAGGGGCACCCTTGCCTTGTGCCGTTTGATATGTGGAATGGCTTGGAAAGTAGGTTAGCGGAGTAAACTCGCGCTGAGGGATTTGTGTATAAGGCGAGAATGGCCTTGAGTATTTGCCCTTGGAAGCCAAATCTTTCCAATACCGAGGAGAGATAGGACCAGTTGACCCTGTCGAACGCCTTCTCTGCATCCAATGACAGGAGCAGAGAAGGCGTTCCGGATGAAGTTGTGTGGTGGATCACGTCTATAAGACGTCTTGTGGCATCGGACGTTTGACGCCCTTTAGTGAAACCTGTCTGATCCGCATGGATCAAGGAGGGGAGGACATCGACTAGCCTGTTTGCCATTAACTTGGCATAAATTTTCAGATCAATATTTAAGAGGGATATTGGTCAGAAGTTTTGAGGGACCGTGGGTTCTTTACCTGGTTTGGGCAGGGTAATGATAAGGGCCTCTAGCATTTCGTCAGGGAATTGGGAGGAAGTGGCAGCGTGGTTGAACATGTCACATAGGTAGGGAGTTAATGTGGTAGCGAAGGTTTTGAAGTATTCCCCTGTGTATCCGTCGGGCCCCGGGGATTTCGCTGAGGGGAGTTTATCAATTACAGTTCGTATTTCTAAAGGTGTGAAGGGCTTGTTAAGATCTGATATTCGTTCCGGAGTAAGGGAAGGGAGGTGTACTTGGTCTAGAAAAGATTCTATGTCGCTTGCCGTGGGGTGAGGTGCGCCCTTACTGTCCTTTTAGGTTGTACAATTCGCTGTAGTATGAACTAAATGCGTCTGCTATCGCTTGGGGATTGATATGCTTATCTCGGTCTGTCGGGTAGTTTATGTATGCTATTTTTGCTTTAAGCCTATGTCCCTTGATGCGTTGGGACATAACCTTACCAGCTTTGTTATTTGAAGCAAAGGAGGTAGCTTTCAGCTTCCTGAGCTTCTTTTCGTAGCCCTCTAGTAGCAACGTCCTTAGGTCGGTGCGAAGTTTAAACAATTTGGCATGGAGGATCGGGCTTGGGTTAGTCTTGTTCAGTGTGTCTGTGGCCATTATCTGGGCTGTTAGGTCGTCTAGTGTTTGCATTCTCTTCTTCTTCCACCTAGCTCCCAACTGAATAAAATAACCCCTCATAAACGATTTGTGAGCACACCACAAAACCGCCACAAAACTGTGTTAGAATTGGTGCTAAAGAATTCTTCCAAGCGTTCAGATAGGAACGATTGGTTGTCGGTGCGTTGGAGCAGCGAATTATTCACTCTCCACACAAAAGATTTGGGAGTAGAGTGTTGGTTAGTAATTTGAATGCTCACTGGAGCGTGGTCCGACCAGGTGGCTTCATGGATCTCAGATATACATACTTTTTGCAATAGCCATTTGTCAGACAAGAAAAGGTCGATTCGCGAGTAGGTGTTGTGACGCGAGGAGAGGAACGTGTAATCCCTCTCTGTCGCGTGACAACACCTCCATACGTCATATAGGTCATGCTCGTTCAAAAAGGCAGCCAGGGGTGAAACAAAACGTTTGGGCCCCGCTGAGGAGTCCATGTCATAGTCGGGTACAAGGTTAAAATCGCCACATATAAGAAGATGTCCTTGCTGGATTTTCAGGGTAGCCTTTAGTGCTTTTTTCAGGAAGCCAATCTGTCTAGTGTTCGGGGCGTATATATTTACTATGGTGTATTGAACGTGCTCCACAGTACACACAAATACAATGTAGCGTCCCTCAGGATCCAGGATACTGTCGTGGAGTTGAAATGCTACTGAGTCTCTGATTGCAATTAGGACCCCCCGTTGTTTTTTTGTGTAGCTTGCCGAAAAGACATGAGGAAAGGATTTGGGGGTAGCGTTCAGGGCGAAGTGCGTTTCCTGAACGCATACTATGTCGCTATCGTGGGCCAGCGCTGTTTTCCATAATGAAGCCCGTTTTACCGGGTGGTTGAGACCGTTCGAGTTCAGGGAGAGAACACTGATGGCCATCTTGGAGTGGCGGTGCGTGCAGGATGAGGTGAGGGTGTGTGCAGGACAAAACTCACAGTTCTGAAGGTATCACAGGTGGTGTATGGTTCTGGGCAGTCGGTTACTGGTACCTTGGTAGCACTGGGAATCTCGGTCGGACTGGATGCTGTAGAGATTCTGGCGGAGAGAAAATTCAAGCGGTTCTGTTGGGAAAGAGACAGTTAGTGAAATATGAGCGCTGTGCACTGTTGCAGATGTCCTGGCCTCTGTGCAATTAAGGGTCTAGATGACTCTAGAGCCTGATGCTTCGTTCCCACCACTGTGGGCACCCGGCTTGTGACGGGCAACTATCGGCCAGTTATTGAAGTAGATAGTCACGTGAAAGGATCAATAAAGAACTATGAAACACAAACAAAAAAGGTCAGCAGCAGTAAACAGGTGTACTGACTCAAATTAGGGGAATGTTCCAACAACTAGTTGACAGTAGGACAGAGAACAGGGGATCGTCGTCGCCTTACAAAGTGGGGTTTGAGGGCTCATTTCCTGCTAGGCTGTGGTTGGTTTGGGCGGCGTGTGCCTCTCGGACGATGGTCTGAGAGGGCTTGTTGGTCTGCAGGAGATAGCTCCAAGATGATGCCCCAGGAGTGGAGGAGCTGTAGGCCATCCCGTGGATGAGATACAACATTGGTCGCGCCATTGTGGGTGATCACCAGGTGTCTCCACTTGTAGGATATTTTGTGGTTATTAAGAGCCTTTGTCACGGATTTCATCTGCCTCCTCATGGATAGTGTGAATTGAGATAGGTCTGCGTATAGGTGAACGCCATTGAATGGGGCCGGGAGTTCAGGGGTTAATCTGGCTTTTGCTAGTAGTTTCTCTTTGGTTGGGAAGAAATGGATCTTCATAAGCACATCCCTCGGGATGGAGGCCTCCAGGTGTTTAGGTTTGGGGATCCTATGTATGCGGTTAATGATGCTTTCAATTTGCGATACTTCAGGCAGTAGTTTTGCAATCATTTCCCGGGCATAATTGTGCAGGTCAGCAGGCATAACAGACTCGGGGACCCCTCTCATTTTAACGTTATTTCTCCTCGAACGGTCCTCGAGGTCTGCGAGCTTAGCTCTTATCCAATCTGTTTCCTCAGCCTGGTCCCTGCATGCATCTATAAGCTCATTAACAGTGCTAGCACAGTCATCCATTTTACATTCCACTTGTTGCACTCTATCTCCCAGAGTATTCAGTTCTGCTGTGAATCCTCTCACCATCGTGGAGATATTTAGCATGAGGGAGGATTGCAGAGACAGTAACATGTCCTTTAGAGTGGTGTCCAGGACAGGTTGTCCGGACGTAGGGAAGAGGGCAATGGAGGATGCAGCATCGAGGCCTACCTTCTCCTGCGGCGTGAGTGAAGCCTCCTCTCCCGGGGCCTGTAGTGTGGCGTCCATCCGCATCCGCGTTTTCGCTGGGCTCTGCGTCGATGGAGTGTGAGGAGATCTATCCCCGGCTCCGTGCGGCTCAGTGTCCTCCTCCCATGGGACCGGATTCGAGTCCGGGAGGTCTGTGTATGGCGATGAGGTAAACTGCAGGCGCGCGCCGGCGCCATCTTGGCTCCTCCGTCCCCCTGACGGCATGGCGAAAAAGTCCGTTAGTTTCCTCGGGTAACGGTCCTCCTTTCGTTTCCTAGCCTGCATCGGGTGGATGTCCCAAGGATGGGCTGGCTGGATGGGGCTCTGAGCGGTCTTAAGTGTGCTGGGCAGTCGCTGTTCCCCCGGTTCTCTGTCAGAGCTGCAGGCTTAAGCGTCCATCTTCTCCGCCCGCAAGCCACGCCCCCGTGCTTTTCTAAGTTTACGTCGCTTGGCCATGAGGGACATAATTTTCCCCCTAATTACGCATTTATGAGCCGCCCACACTGTCGCAGGGGTTACATCCGCCGTTTCATTTTCTGTAAAGTATTGGGAAAGCGAAGTCAACAATGATTGAGTGTCTCCCGGGTCTAAGAGAATGGAATCATCCATTCTCCAGATCTTCGATGCTGGACAATGGCCTGGCCATTTAAGAGTCATAGTGACCGGATTGTGGTCTGAAAGTATCATTGGTTCAATGGTAGCGTCAAAGAGAAGTTCTAGGTCATTTTGAGTGAGTAACAGAAGATCTATGCGTGAATATTTGTCATGTAAAGGGGAGAAGTAAGTAAAGTCCTTAACTGTGGGATGGAGTGTGCGCCATGAGTCATGAAGGGTTAACAGGCTCAGTTGAGTTTTTATGGCCCGAAGGGCGCGATATGTTAAACATGAGGATCCGTTAGGTGTCTACAAGAGGAGCTAAAGGTACATTAAAGGATCACTAAACAAAAACATTTTTTGGGCTAAATAGCTTGCTTTACCTTATAGCAGTCTTGATTTCATGTCCTCATTGTCCGTTTTCCTTTAGTGACCCTTTAAATTCTATCAAATAATGTGCATTTAGTTTCGCTTTCGCTTTTAAACTGATTTCATGTTTATGAAATGTAAAGAGACACACAGAACAAAAACAAACAAATCCAGGGCAGTGTTTTGTTTTTAAAATGAATCTGATTGGTTCTGAGGAGTTTTAGACACACAGCTTAGACCACAGTGAGAAGCTTCCATGAGACATTTACTATGGAGCCAGAGAACCAGGAAGTGAGGATTTCAGCAAAGGATTACAGCTGCTTCAAAGCAAAAACGGACAATGAGGACATGAAATCAAGACTGCTATAAGGTAAAGCAAGCTATTTAGCCCAAAACATTTTTTTGTTTAGTGATCCTTTAAAGTCTCCGCCTAGAATCAGCTTTCCCATCTTGAATTCGGTTAGATGTTGGAGCGTATCTCTAAAGAATCTTACTTGTGTGTTGGGAGCATATACGTTTGCTATGGTCACAGGGGATCCCTGTATCTTCCCCTTTATAAAGATGTACCTGCCCTGTGTATCTCTTTGGACATCATCGACCAGTAGTGGGCAATTTTTGGAGAGTAAGGCCCAGATTCTCATACATTAGCGCTGCTCCTGGGCAGCGTAATGTATGAGCTCTACGTTACACTGCCGCAGGTCTACAGGTTTAAATCCTGATTCTCAGAACACTTACCTGTAAACTTGCGGCGGTGTAGCGTTAGATTGCTCGGCGCAAGCCCGCCCAATTCAAATGGGGCGGGCACCATTTAAATTAGGCGCGCTCCCGCGCCGAGCATACTGCGCATGCTCCGTCGGGTAAATTACCCGACGTGCATTGCGCTAAATGACGTCGCCCCGACGTCATTTGCCTAGATGTATACGTAAATGGCGTCCAGCGCCATTCACGGACGTCTTACGCAAACGACGTCATTTTTATTCAATTCGACGCGGGAACGACGGCCATAGTTAACATTGGTTGCGCCTGCTAATTAGCAGGGGCAACCTTACGCGTCGGGTACGCTACGCAAACGACGTTAATTCGCTGCGTCGACCTCGCGTATGTTCGGGAATCGCCGTACTTACCTCATTTGCATAGACGACGGGGAAAAGCGACGATGCGACACCTAGCGGCGGGAAAAAAAATTACTTTTAAGATCTGACAGCGTAACAGCCTTACGCTTGTCAGATCTAATGGGTACCTATGCGCAACTGATTCTGAGAATCAGTCGCATAGATACCCGGGGCCAGATGAGGTGTTACGACGGCGCTAATGGTGTTGCGCCGTCGTAACGCCTTTGAGAATCTGGCCCTAAGATCGTAACCCCCTTTGATTTAGACTCATTGTTCGTCGCATGATATCCTGTCGGGAAATGGCGATCACGTAGCACCGGGAAACTGTCCGTTCGGAAATGGGTCTCCTGTAGGAGAACAATGTGTTTTTTCTCTCTGGAGGGAATAAAGTAGACGACAGCGCCTTTCGGGTGTATTAAGTCCACGTACATTCAGTGAGTAAATCTTAAGTTTCAAAGGGGTAGAATTCAGATTGTCGGCCATGTCAGTTAAGTCACCGGGATCCGTAATATTGATAAAAGCCAAAAAGGAAAACGGGGGAGGAGAGGTATGAAAGGGACAAGAAAGAATGTGGAAGTATCAATGTGTATTGGGATAAGTATCAAATCTACCGATTAAGAGAGAGGAATGAAATCCTCACTCTCCAAAGGGGGAGGGTAGATCGGAAGGTTACAATGCACGCCGGGTGCACACACCTTAATAGGTGCGTACTAACCGCAGCGTACCACCGTGTGGGGGTTGGCCTGGACCTGCCAAAAGACAGATCAAAGCAAACAAGAATTCAAAATGTAAGTAATAGAACAATTCTAAAGATAAAACTCTTAAACAATAAAACCAAGTTATCCCGTGCCACCTCAGAGCGTTACTTAAAAATAGAGTGCAGCCTTGAGGAGACATAGAGTTATATATGACCTATGGGAGAATAGTCAGTGTGATAGGCTTAAAAGAACATATGTTTATGGCCCCAATCAAACTCTAGGGATCTGGGGTATGTCACAATCTAGATCCTTGTATCAGACGCCGAGTAACCAATTCCCCCCCCCCCAGGGCATTAAGATCCAGCCAATTAACCCCCAAAGAGCCAAGGCATTCAGGGGGGTTAAATCCCAAAGGGGGAGAAGATCATGCAATCTTCCGCGACTCCATCGGGGGATCTTCTAAAGGGCTATTCTCCCGTGTTCTTCGAGTCGTGCTGAGGTATAAGGATCTAATAAAAGCCCTTATTGAGCGTAAGCAGGAACAGTAATACTTAGTACAATATAACTAACATTTCAAATTTATACCAGTAAAAACCGAGATCAATCATACAAACGCAATAGCCTCTAGGTAATCTGGAAGCATATGTTACTGTAACGCTATTAGCGTTAATTTGTGTACAAGGAGCGCAGCTTTACCTGCAATGACAGCTGCGCTCCATTCAAGAAGACATCCGCGTCACTTCCGGTACGCGGACGTCTGCGCTCCACGCTGGAACGCGGAAGTGCGTTCCAGTGTGTGGCGCTCGGCGTGGATGGGAGACCGGGCTATTTAAACCTCCAGCACTGGCGGCAGGTTGTTGGAATATTCCTGTTGGACCCTGCCGCCACCTGGAGACCCTCCACCAACCCACAGCAACCTTGAAGTTCCCCTTTGTGGGACACTTGGATCCAAATCTCATTGCTATACTGGATAGAAGGACCACCACCGCTGCATACTGCTAAGGAGATACCATCAGCACCTGTGCTAACTTTCCCAGTCTGGACTACCTCCTAACCGCAAGTATATTCTGATCATATTACTGCATATTGGGATTACCATCTGCTCCTGTGCAAACAGACCTGGTCCACACTACCTCTTAAACTGCATGAGTATATAGACCATATTACTGCATATTTGGAAATACCATCTGCTCCTGTGTAAACAGACCTGGTCCACACTACCTCTTAAACTGCATGAGTATATAGAACATAGTACTGCATATTTGGAAATATCATCTGCTCCTGTGCAAACAGACCTGGTCCACACTACCTCTTAAACTGCATGAGTATATAGACCATAGTACTGCATATTTGGAAATACCATCTGCTCCTGTGCAAACAGACCTGGTCCACACTACCTCTTAAACTGCATGAGTATATAGACCATAGTACTGCATATTTGGAAATACCATCTACTCCTGTGCAAAGAGACCTGGTCCACACTACCCCTTAGACTGCATGTGTATATAGACTATTTTGCCACATAGATAGTGTTGCTATCCATACTCAGGACTGTCTCCTTTTCTCTCTCTCAGAATGCATATTAACTATTGAGATACTTGCTCTAATTATATTGGGGTTCTTTCTATGTGTTATATCATGAGTGCTAATTTTCTACATGACTCAAGTTCACTACCTATATATGCAGAAAGCACCTACTAAAGACTTATCCTTGTTATTTTCTAGATAAAAGATACAACATAGTTTAACAAGTATTAAACTATTACTACATGTTTTGCTCCAATCAGAGGATATGATGATATAGACCCCATACTCTTATAGTTCAGTGAGAGTGAGCTGGTGGTTAATTCTGATAGGCCTCTACAGCTGGAGTCTAAACTTGAGACAGAGTGTTCTCAGAGTCAGGGTCATAACAGTTACATTTCCTCAAGTCTAGGTAGACCATCTGGGTTGATCTTTCTCTGAAACTGTTCAAGCGTTTGGTGGTCCCTCCCCGTCCACTACCCATCAGGTCCGTTCTTGAACATCAGGGAAGCTATTGATGACGTTAGCAGACATCTATTCAGTCTCATGGGGAGGATCGTAGGTTGTATGATAGTGTCGAGTGTTCAGCTCCGTTGAGACATAAAAGGGTATGCCCCAGAGTCCTGTAAGATCAACAGCCAGTTTGGGAGTCAACATATCCAGGGCATCCCATAAAGAACAGCTGTAGTATTGTCTGGATCGTGTACCCATAGTGTGAACGAGCCGTGGGAGGCGGTATCAAAACCTATTCATCAAGCTCTACCTGGCGCTATCCAGACTGGGTAACGTAGTTCAAAAATGTAGTCCCTCCCAGTGGCGTCCGCCTCCAGAACCTTCACCCCCAGGTGCCGCACAGCATCATGGGTGATGTAGTATATGGGTAAACAATCCTCAAGTGGGAAATTCGAAGTGGGAGGAGCGTTAGACAAAGAATTCAGTCAGTGGTACATTCACTCCCAAGTAAAATCAAAAAGAAGTCCCATCGCATTTATATGTTCTCTTTGGGCAAAGGTTTAGGGAGCAAGCCAAAAGTCTGCAATGGTATAAAACTTGTATATAGAACAGATTAAGGCCAACAAACGTCACACCTAAACATATTAAACAACATGAATATAGAATATAGCGGCTTCCATATTCGATGATCAGTAATCTCTCCGGGCTCTTCTAGCATTTGGGGCCGTAGGCGGGCCTCGGTCATTTCCGATCACTTGCGAATCAGAATGAAGCCTGACGTCCGAAGGGGATCTCTGTCTCCGGTGTCTGGATGCCTGGGTCCCCATCGGCTCTTCGCGTGTCTTCGGCCATCTGCATACTGACTGCCGGAAGGCTGCGTACCATTCAGGGACTGCTATAAGGGGGATCCCCAGTGTATCGCAAAAGCGGGGTAGATCCTCCGGTACTTTGAGCATGGCCGTGCGACCCTGGTGTGATGCGGACAAACAAACAAACACTGTGTCCGTTGTCTGTCTGGGTCTTTTTGTTTTTATAAGTTCTTCCTCCAACAATTTTTTCTATTCCTCTCCTCACAAAAAACATCATTATGAAATACAGCATACTGGATCCCTGGGTCTCCACCACATGTTCTAAACTTTCTCCGATAAAACATACGATGGAACACATTTTTCTTTTGATTAATCTCCTCACGTACAATTTAAATAAGAAATACAGCATTCCTGATTAAAAAAAATAGAAGAATGTAGAATTAAAGTCAAAGAATGTCTTCTAGTAGATTTTGAGCCTGAAGCGCTCAGCCTTTACCGGGCTCTCTTGTCTCCTCAGGACTTTCCCTCACGACTCGAGGTCTGGGGTTATGTGTTGTGGCAGTTCGGTTTAAAACTGCCGAACACCGATTGGGCAACATAAAACAAAGTACTTGAATGCTAGTGGCTTACGGCTGCTAGCATACAAATTACTCTGCCAACATAAGACCCAGCAGAATACATAGCATGCAATGCAGACAACCCTATGACATGCAACGTCCAGCGTTCCAGAAGTAACCCCCTGGTCTGAGGTCTTGGCGATGTTTTAGGGTGATCCCCGATAAATCCTGAAAGATCTGTATTGGAGCATTGCCATGAGTAAGGCGCTTGTCCCTCGCCATCTTTAGGATATTTTCTTTGAGTCTGCAATCTGCCAAGCAACAGAAAATATCCCTTGGGGGATCCGTTTCTTTGCCCTTCGGGCGTAAAGCGCGATGGATTCTGTCCATAGCTATGGCCTCTTGTGGGGGGTCTGCCCAGTGCCGAATTAAAAATGCACGTCACTGCCTGATGTATTAGGTCTCCCTCAGCGGATTCCGGTAGGCCCAACACTCGTAAGTTCTGGCGGCGGCCTCGGTTGTCCAAGTCTCCGAGATGACGATTCACATCCCTGAGTAGCAGGGTATGATTGTCCACCTTCCTCGAAGAACGTTGGAGGACGATGCCTTGATCCTCTACCGTTTGTTCCGTGTGGGAGACTCGTTCGGTAAGTGAGCGTATGTCTATGCAAAGCTCCGAGACGGCTGCGCCTAGAGCGTCCTTAATATCCGTTACTACCGATCGCAGATCTTCTACGGTAAGCGGTCGTTGTGACTATGAGGTGGGTGCAGTGGTCCCTTCGCCCTCCGTTGTTGTGGAGGGTGCCACCGGTGATGTCATTAGAATAATGTCCGATTGCTCAGAGTGTTCATGAGGTAAAATCATTGGATGGCCCGCTGAGGAGTTTAGGCGCCATGTTTCCTCTCTGGGAGCGGAACATGTCCGGGATGGTCTGAGTAACTGCGCCGGTATTTCTCCTCGGTGAGCGTGATCTGGAGGCAGAGGACGTTCTGGAGGCTGTTCCCATAGTTTTCTTTTTGGAAAGCGATCCGGTAATCTCCGATAATCACTGATGTTAGCTCTGAGGTGGCAGGAGCTCAGGCTTCACACGTCCATCTCCCAGCTCGGTCCGGCCACGCCCCTACTGTGTCCGTCGTCTGTCTGGGTCTTTTTGTTTTTATAAGTTCTTCCTCCAACAATTTTTTCTATTCCTCTCCTCACAAAAAACATCATTATGAAATACAGCATACTGGATCCCTGGGTCTCCACCACATGTTCTAAACTTTCTCCGATAAAACATACGATGGAACACATTTTTCTTTTGATTAATCTCCTCAAGTACAATTTAAATAAGAAATACAGCATTCCTGATTAAAAAAAATAGAAGAATGTAGAATTAAAGTCAAAGAATGTCTTCTAGTAGATTTTGAGCCTGAAGCGCTCAGCCTTTACCGGGCTCTCTTGTCTCCTCCAGGACTTTCCCTCACGACTCGAGGTCTGGGGTTATGTGTTGTGGCAGTTCGGTTTAAAACTGCCGAACACCGATTGGGCAACATAAAACAAAGTACTTGAATGCTAGTGGCTTACGGCTGCTAGCATACAAATTACTATGCCCACATAAGACCCAGCAGAATACATAGCATGCAATACAGACAACCCTATGACATGTAACGTCCAGCGTTCCAGAAGTGGCTAGGTTTTGCCACACCAGTGTTCTTTAAAAATGGATTCCACCTCTTTGAATTGGGAGTGGAACCCTGAAATGAACATTGTGAAGTGACTACGTTCTATTAATCTCATCCCTATGGGCGAGACATATTCTTCAGGATGCAACAACAAAAAAGCAGCGCTCAATGGAAAGAAGGCATAAAACTTTATAGTATGATAAATTGACATAGATATTACATAAAATTAGGCACACAATACTATATAAAATATAATGGTAAAAAGTCAATATTGAGATAGTAATAAAATTAATATTAAATTAATAATCCAATGGGATGCCACTGAGGAGTCTGTGATGGAAGGGTTAACATCAATCCTGAGTCACCCGAGTTGTCCTGTCACACTTGCATCACAGTAACCATCAATAACCAAATAGGAGAGGCAAGTGTCTTGTAACAGCTCAAAAGTATCTGTTGGAATGGGCAGCCTTCTTACTGCGGCAAGATGTTAGGTGGGCGTAGCCTGAGGGACCTGGCAGGGTGATCCGGAAGGTGATGAAAGCCCACGCACGCACAGATGCAGGTACTAGCGGGCAAAACCTGCATCAATACCTGATGAACGGAGCCGCGCTTCAGCGAGATGATCCCTGACGCACGTGCAGCGTCGCCGGGAAGCCGTCCAATGGGGAGCTGGGCGCGCTCTGATGACGTCAACCAAAACTACGCTTGGACCAATGAAAGGCACAGACGTGGCGTTGGTAGCAACGCTAATGTGCCCCCGGAGATGAGACTGGTGCAGGGCACGGACAAGGCTCAAACTACAGTGGCATTCAATGGAGATGCATAATAGCCGTGACTGACGTGATGTTTCGCGTTCAAACGCTTTTTCATGGCCAGGAAAAACCCTCAAACATATCCATTAAGGCAATGTTTTAAAGGGCATTATTCACGAACTCCCCCATGCAATAGATTATTATTATTTTTTTTTACAAAGGACCAATGGAAATGAGGCTTTTAAAATAGGCACACATATAAGAGACTCATATTAGGGGAATTAAGCTCCTATGAGCAATGCGGTATTACAGTAGATACTTTAGGGTTACCACTGAAACAGGCAGCGTACCATACAAGTCACTGTTCACCACTGGCAATAAAGACTATAATTAGGGGTGTGCTAACTTCTGTAGTATCAAACAAAAAACAGAGGTGGCTGGGTGGGCGGAGCTTCCACCAACATTTTCCTTTTTTGGTTCCATGTGATTTGTAGATCATCTCCTGGTCTGTTCAGATGTATACCAAGTCCCCACCAATATGAACCATCTCTAAATTAAATATAGGTTGTTCATCCAACTTGTATGTTGTATTGATTGCAATTTTTATCTTTTGGAGGAAGTATATTTTCTCATTTTTATAAGGAAAATAAGCCCTGACCTTGCTAAAGAATGACTGACCTCTGCCCGCAGGGGTGGCATTCTGCTTGGCAGATTCTCCGCTGGGGTGGGTCTTATCCTCCTCCGCAGTTTCTTCTTGGGTGGTCAGTGGAGGAACACTCTCCTTTCTTGGAAGAACGGCACAATCCGGAGCATTGTCTGTGCCGTGGATGACCTCAATCTTGATTTCTGAGGCGGACACAGTGTCGGCAGTAGTGGCGATCTCAGTCACATTTTCTGGGATTGACACAGTCTCTGAAGGGATGCCGATCTCCATCTCATCATTAAGATCAGCCACATTCTCTACAACTGTGGTTTCAATCCCATCTGTTGAGGTGGGCGCAGTCTCCACAATATTTGTGGCTTTGGTGGACTCAATTGCGTCTTCAAATTTAGACTCATTGTCCATAATAGCAGTTATATCAATCACAATTTCTGGAATTGACACAGTCTCTGTAGGGATACTGAGCTCTAGCCCATCTATTGGTGCAGCCATGCAATCTTTAAATTTGGTCAACTCAGGCTCTTCCGCTGAAACATAGAGCTGTTTTTGGTTTTCAGTCTTGCTCACTCTGGATGCTCTCTCTTCAGTGGGTGATGGACTTGGTATCATCTATTGAGGCAGGCAAGTCCTACAATGGTGGTGAAATTGATGTCCTCTTCTGAAGGACCACTACTTTTGAATGGTTGTTGCCTCAATACCTTCTGAGCTGCCTCTGGTCTCAGTCTGGCTTTAAAAGCATATAGACCAAGAAAATGTTGGGCACCCTCCTACAGACTAGGGATGGCCCAAACACCCTTGGTTCAGTTCCGAACCAGATCTCTTCTGTCTGTAACTCCACACAGTAATGCAAGGCTTTCCCCTTGGTGTGGAGAAAGCCTCTTGAGGGGGCGAGGAGTATCATAATGCCAACACACAGCTCCTTTATTTGCAAAGTAAAGATCATCCTGACTTGCCTGCTCGCCCCCTCAAGAGGCTTTCTCCACACCATGGAGAAAGCTTTGCATTACTGTGTGGAGTTACAGACAGAAGAACAGGAAGTGAGGATTTCTCAGAAGAAATAAGGACATTTATAAGTAAAATGAAAGGATGAGGGGTAAGTGAAGGAGGACTACACTAAGGTAAAGAAAGCTATTTCGGGTAAACAAACCCTTGATGCCTTCAAATATTCAAGGGATCCCTCCCATAGTTTCAATCATCCATGGGGGCCAGTTGTTGGCTTGGTAGCGTTTATATGGCCAACAAAATGCTGAAAAGCAAGGGACATTTTATTATGCTCTTCTAGCATCTCTTAGAATATTGTTTGCTGCTACAAAACTGCCGTAGTAAGACGCTCCATGTTGTCATTGGACTGCCTCATTTCGCCAACAATGGAGGTCAAAATCGAATCTTGGATAGTTTGTCTATCCCTTAAACCTTCCCTTAACGAATTTAATGTTTGCTCCAACTGAACAGAGGCATTACCAGCTGCCTCTACTCTGTCAGCTAACAATTGCCGCCTTCTCCCTCCTCTTGGAAACTGTATAGGGCCAGAAGACAAATTAATAGCTGGGAAATTTAGGGGAACAATTTACCTTTTACAACCCCTTTAAGAGTTTACAGTTTGGGGATACATATTTTTAAACAGAAGATATCAGATTGGGCAACTAGGAAGGGGCATTTCATATGTTTGGCATGTATCTTATCTATATAGAGCAATTGGTTCTGAAGTCCCCAAACCAGAGAGCCAAAGAAAGGGGTGGGCCTTTGTTGGACTATCACGGTACTGGTAGCATGAATATAAAATGTACAGAGACAGTTGTTAAAATAGAAAACATTTTTATTAAACACAGCATCAATGAAGACACTACAGGGGGTACAAAATAAAAAAAAAAAAAATTACAAACGCAACAACAGTATGGTAATCCCCAGGAGGGGGAGAAGAATAGTGGGTTGGGAGTTATGACAATATCTTGACTAGTTTCGCGGCTTCTGCCGCTTCATCAGAACTATGTCTAGAAAACCCCACAGGCGAGTGAGGCGGGTGCCACCACACATGGTCCTGTCTGGCGACCAGGAGGCACGCGCAAGTATGGATGGACCTACATGTCTTGAATACAAGACTTGTGTTGCATGTAGGGGGCCCCGGGAACGGGAGCCCAAACTGAGGCATGTGTGTGGGGCCACAAATGCCCTCCACAAAAAGTTTCCATGGTAATGGGCCTAAGAGGGAGGGGGACCACAATGGATCCCACGGTGGCTTCAGGGTAATGAAGCCTACCAGTGGCACTGTGGGCTGGGTGAGACCACAGGAGCCCCGGGGTCTAGCATCCCAATGCTTGTAACAAGGCGTTATCATTAAAGGATTCATTTGTTTGAATCAGATACAGAGCTGTGTGTGTCTCGTCCTTCTGGGGAATTCTAATGGATCGTGTCTGCTGGATTGTTGGAGTGTCTGATAGGCTGTCTTGGGTTGGTGGAATGGGATATTGTAAACGGTGTTAACCACTGATGCAAAAAGCGCCAAACGATAGCAAAGATCGAAATGCAAAATGGAAGGAAAAATAACCAATATGGAGAAATTCTCCAACTAGAGTGTAGTACTAGTAGCCATAGCAGTAGCCTATTGCTATGGCTACTAGTACTACACTGAGTCTAGTTGGTGAATTTCTCCATATTGGTTATTTTTTCTTCCATTTTCAAAGATCAAGCTACGGCTACTTCCAGAAAACATAGGTTGATCTTTGCCCTTTGGATTTTGGTTCACTACAAGGAGTTTTGTAAAAAAACAAAAATTAACAATAAGTGCAAGGTGCTCCATGAGTTGAAAATACACCAGTTTAAAACTCTTAAAATTAAAGTGCAAACAATAGGGAGGCGAAGAACGCAAGCGTCATGACCACGCTGAGGCGTGGAACGCACGATACGTCGCCATGTCCTGCCGCAACCGGAAGTGAACGATCGGAACGCGGATGTGACAACGTAAGCTTAGCTCTCATTACAGGGACTATTTTATCTATAAATTGGAGTGGGCTGCAATGGAGTATCACCCCAGACGACGTGTATTGACACGAAACGTGTCAGGACGACTCCATTGCCGCCTCATCGATATACTGTTATGTGCTGCATTTTTTCATCATTCATGTAAGTGCAACTATTAAATTTCACAGGGTGGGGTGGTGGCGCTGCCCTACCTATAAACTAGTCCAAACCATGAGGTGGGTACAAGGACCCTAAAGGGTACAAATAGGTGATGGTGAAAATATCAGTTGTCTAACATGCTATATGGAAGCAAGTGCATAAAATGTGCAAGGTAGCAATAGAACATAAACACAAATGTGAAATAAAAACCACAAACTGTGCTGGCACCGACAGCTGTCAGTTAGCCTGTGCAACCTCAAAAATGTATATTGGATACGATCCACTCAATAAAATAAATAATGTTGATATGGAAAAAAGTATGTGTGTACAAAGCATAAACACGTGAATAGTCCCATCAATTATAAAAAATTATATATAAGTGTAGATGCAATGAAGAAAGCTTTTCTCCAGAGGAAAAAGTAATAAAAAATATATTAAATGTTAAAATGTCATTAAAGGATGAAGAAACTGTCCAAGGATAGAGATGTTTCAACCAGTGCTGTTCAAGGTGCACCTAAAAAGGTGAGTGATCAGATATACAATGGTGAAGTTCCACGCAGTGGTCACGGTGCTCCCCCTCCTGGGTCCCCACTCACCAGAGGCACTAACCCCTGCAGGGGTAAAGTGCACGTAGTTTTAGCCTCCTACAGCAGCTCTGCTCTGCTTGGGACCTCCTTCACTTCCTTGCCGAGCTTTCCGAGTCCAGGGGTTAAAGTTCTTTAAGTGTCCACTGTCCTCCGGGAAAACAAACACACTGACATAGCGTGGTATGTTGGAACAGGTGGTAATTTATTTGGCACTATCAAAAACGTGCACAATACGGGTATGGTATAAAAAATAATAAATAAAAATAAAAGTAAAATATAAACAATAAAAAACAGGTGGTTCAAGAAGCTCCACTCTGTAAAGGTAAAAACTAAGAACAGACAATGCAGGTAGAGCAGCCTAATAGCATAGCTCCGACCGCCGCACTAGGTTTGCCAGGAAATGTCGGCAACTGCCTGGGAACGGCGTGCGTTCCACTGACGAACAACTAGAAACCGGAAGTGCGTGCGGGTGTGCGTGTATCCGCTTTACGCACGTTTCGTCAAAATACGTCTTCTGAAGCGGGTGCACGCATACAGCAGTAGGTCACTATATAACAGGCTTAAACATGTAAACCCCTCCCACTAACGGCGGTGTCCAATCATTTCATTTTATGGGATTCCCATCGAATCAGGTATGGGGGAGGTATACCCATATTTTCGCCTGGGCATCCTAAATAAAAGACATAGTATATTACAATTTCAATGTCATTAGTATCTGCAGAGGTCAACCATTGATGGCGTCTGATGCCAGTAAACGTGATAACAATGTAAGTGTCCTATTCTGCTGATCATGCCCTGTACTGGCAAGGGTACATGTGGGCAAATGTAATAAAAGTGTGCGATCAGTGAAAAAAGTGATAAAAAACAAAAATAATCATATAATTAAATGAAAAGACTTTTATATAATAAAAAAAAAAAAAAAAAATTATATATATATATATATATATATATATATATATATATATAATAAATATAAGGTAATTAAATGTATATAGAGTGACATATAGGCATTGGTGTCAGTTGTAATGCCTCGGACTATACTGACATAAGCCAACCCTTAGACGAGGCTCATCTCGATCATGAATGGGCCATACCTTCATAGGAAAGAAGTGTACAGGGCGCAGGCGAGCGCATAGGTGTGCCCTAACATGTCTGCATATATGAGTGAATGTGCTTAACGGGTAAGTAAAATATTGTATAAATGGCCAATATAGAACGAGGTGTGTAATGCATATACCAGAAATAAGTATTAAGTATGACAACAAGGAAAGAGGAAGACCAGCATAAAAAGTCGATAATACCCTTTCTAGATATTAATAATTGCTCCAATAGACTAACAGGCCAAGGGTCATCAGTCATTAAACATAAACCATAATGTGCGGAGCCAGTCCATGTTTCCTCGGGGAACGGGGCATTAATGGGACATTAATAGCCTGTAAATATAAGTAAAGATGCACTAGAAGTGCAAAACCGGTAAGGGACTACCCCATAGGCAGTCAAACTACATCGGCCACATAGGGTGTGTCAAGAGATAAACCAGAGAGGATATTAGAAATCTGATTTATAAGGTCATAATAGCTGCAAAGACCATAGCTAGTGCTGGACATTCCGGCACCTCATAATAAGGTGAATGAGAGTAATATCAGTGGATTGTGTGTCCTGTGATAGTGCAATTGTAGGATGGTTAGAAATAGGAAAAAGGTATATATATAAGAATAAGGGAATCTGCAGTTGTTCTCAACTTGGAGGGAAATAAGGGTGTGCATGAAAATCATTAGTATATAATGATACCTGAACAGTTGTCCTAAGGGGCATGTTCATGGGTTGGCCAGAAAACAATTTAAGTCAATGTCCTTGTTTAACCCATGAGGTGCCAATGATCCCAGACGGTATATCCAACTAGTCTCGTTCTGGGAGATAGCAGTTGTCTTGTTACCACCCCTCCAGTTGTCCTTAACATGGTCAATACCATAAAAGATCAGGCCACTGGGGTCTTGGTGGTGGACCTCTTTGAGGTGACGTGAGAGGTAATGTTTGTCATACCCTGTTTTGATCCTATTTATGTGCTCACGAATTCTCACTTTCAAGGGTCTGGTGGTTCTTCCCACATATTGTAGGTGGCAAGGACATTCAATGATGTACGTTACATGGGTGGTACTGCAGGTAATGAGTTCTTTGATTTTATATTCTTTGAAATCAGTTCTTGATTTAAAATTCATTTTACGTCTTGGTTGTTTTTTACTAACCCTGCAGGCCAGGCATTTCTGGCATTTGTAGAAGCCTTTGAGTTCGGGGCATAGGTTGGCAGATCGTGGTGGGTCTATAACATTGTGCACAAGGTGTTGACGGAGAGATGGGGCACGCCTATAGATGAAATTTGTTTTTTTACCCAACACTTTGGTGAGGGCATGATCTTCTTGTAGGATCGGCCAATATTTTTTGATTATGTGTTCAAAATCCTTATATTGGGAGTTAAAGCCTATGATGAATGCCACATCTGGCTTATTCTGCTTGTTCTTTTTCGTGGACGCCAGCATGTTATTCCTGTCCATCTTTAGAACTTCTTCTTTCAGTTTCATCAGGTTTTCCTCCTTGTACCCTTTCTCCTTGAATCGATCAACGATTATATCGGCTTGTATTTTATAATCTGTGATAGAACTACAGTTTCTCCGGAGTCGCATCAACTGCCCTTTGGGTATATTGGACTTCCACCTAGGATGGTGGCAGCTAGCTGATGGAATATATCCATTGCGGTCCGTTGATTTGAAATTAGTTTTTGTCTGTAGTTTTGGGTCGTTCTTAAAAATCTGTAGGTCAAGGAAGTCTATACACTCTCTGTCACACTTTCCCTAGAAGGTGAGGCCATATCTTTTGGTATTCAGGTCCTCCAGGAATTCCTGAAAGCTATCGGTCGTTACATCCCACAGAATGATGACATCGTCGATGTATCGCCGGTATAACTTGATGTGGGGTATGTTTCTATTATAGACATATTCCTCTTCCCAACAGTCCATCAGTAGATTGGCGACGCTAGGGGCATAACGTGCCCCCATCGCTACACCCCTAGTTTGGACGTAGTAGCTTTTGTTATACCAAAAATAATTGCATTCCATAGCCATTTCCAGTCCTTCTACGATGAAGTTAATCTGTTCTTGTTTCAGCCTTGTGTTTTGATGTAACGCTTTCTCCACCCCCATGATGCCATCTTTCTGAGATATACTGGTATAAAGTGAGTTGACATCAATAGTGGCCATTAGTAGGTCTTGTACTCCATCAATATGTTGCAGTTCATTAATAAGTTGCAGGCTATCACGGAGGTGTGATCTTCCCTCTTTGACAATGGGTTGTAGGTAAGTGTCCAGGTATTCCCCTAAACGAGAAAAAATTGAGTTTATCCCACTTATGATAGGTCGGCCTGGGGGCTTGTCTAGTCTTTTATGTATCTTTGGGGTGTAATAGATCACCGGTGTTTTTGTGGAATTGGACACCAAGTATTCACCCTCTTTCTTGTTCAGTATCCCCATGGTTACACCCTTCTTGACAAACTTGGTTAGTTTCTTAATGAACCGTACTTTAGGGTTACCTTTAAGTTTTTTGTAGGTATTTTCAACCCTCGGCAGGTTCTCAATTTCCTCTTCATAATCTGATTTATTTAGGATTACCAGTCCACCCCCCTTGTCTGCTGGTCTGATAATGACCTAATTTTTACTACCGATCTCCTTAATAGTTTTCCACACGTTTTTATTTTTACTTTTGAATTTTCTCTGCAGTTTCCTTAGATCCCCCTCCACCATCTTTTTAAATGCTCCTATACACTGGTTGCCCGGTGTATTGGGGTTGAACGTGGAGTTGTTCCTCAAGTTCGTTTGAGTGTATTCAGAGGTCTCCATTGTACACTCCTCTGTGTTATTCAGAAAGAATTTGCGTAAGTTCAATTTTCTGAGAAATTTTTGAAGGTCAATATATACCTCAAACTGGTCTAAAGCTTTTTCTGGAGCGTATTTAAGGCCTAGATCTAGTATATGTAATTCTTCTTTTAGTTAGTTGGATATCACTAAGATTGAATATGCCTTTCCCTAATATTGCCTTGGGCGTTTTCTTCTGCCCTCCCCTGCACCCTCTGGTGCGTTTTCTCTTTGGGTGGGCTCCATTTCTCTGTCCTGGTTGTAGGATATTTCACCATCACCTATTTGTACCCTTTAGGGTCCTTGTACCCACCTCATGGTTTGGACTAGTTTATAGGTAGGGCAGCGCCACCACCCCACCCTATTTTATTTTATTTGCTTTACCTGTATCCCCTTTGGGGATCCATTTTGGGGGGCTGCAGCCCGCTACTTATTGATTTAATTACTTAATCAATGTTATATTATATTTAATTACCCATAGCGTAGTGCTCTATTGTTATTTGTTTTAGCCTTGGTTGGCCCTAAGCGCGGTTTCATTTCTTTCTTATTAAATTTCACGTTTCCGTACGAGATTACGCTATGTTGCCTCCTTTCTCCTTCTCCATCCCCTTTTTTTTTTATATAATCTTTATTTATTCAAATAGAAAAAAGAGAAACATTTTTCCATTGTACAACAGTAGAAAAATAAAGAGACAAAAAAGAAACATACAATGCCGTCCAACCTTACATGTATGAATTACCAAAGAGATAAAACAAAGGGCCCAAATGGAAGCCCCACAGGCTGAATAAAAGGGACGGAGGTTACAATTGCAAGGTCCAGTATACATATAAACCAAAACAAAATGAAATTGTCCCTAGTCAGTCTGCAAGGTGCAGAGGACCAGAAGTAGGCTAATCACCCCGGTTCAGACAGGCAAACAAAAAAAAAAAAAAAAAAAAAAAAACAGGAACAATAAATAAAAAAAAAAAAGAATAAAAAAATAAATAAATAAAGCGTACTCAAGTGTGATCATCAGAACAATCAATCTGCAGATACAGTCACGCGTTCAGTAATTCCCGAGGAAGGTGTAGCAGCATTTCCCTCACCCTCGCCCACATAGTGTATCCAGGCAGCCCAAACCCCGTACCACTTATCATATTCATCTTTATACCTTGCCATCCATTCCTCCGCAGATCTAACATTGTTTACCAGCCGAATCCAGTCCAAACGGGACGGGACTCGGCTGGTTTTCCAGAAAGTAGGGATTAACCGCCTAGCCGCATTCAGGAGGTGCGGTAGCACAGATTTCCGGTACAGGCCAAGGGGAATGGCAGGAACATGCAGGAGGAAACTCATAGGAGAATCTGGCAGGTCTATGTCAAGAATGGAATTGATTTGAGATCTAACATCCTGCCAGAAAGGACGCAGCTTAGGGCATTCCCACCAAATATGTAAAAAGGTGCCCCTATGACCGCATTCCCTCCAACAGGCGTCCGAGGCCATAGGGTACATCTGCCTGAGCCTAGTGGGAACCCTGTACCATCTGGTCAAAACCTTGTACCCATTTTCCTGCATTTTAGTATCCACTGAACTGGAATGGGTGAGGCGGTACAACTGGTTGAGCTGGGTGTCAGTAAACGTATGTTGCAGGTCTCTCTCCCACTCCCGGACATAAGCGGGCCTCCCAGGGGGACCCCGGTCCTGCAGCAAGCCATAAAGCACGGATATTGCATGGGGGACAGGGGAAGAGGACATGCATAGTCTCTCAAAAGGGGTAGCGGATGTAGGGGAGCGTATGGCGTGAGGCAGGCCCTGTGCGAAATGCTTAAGCTGTCCATGTCTCCAGCTATCCATTGGGAATCCCCCATATTGAGCCCGAAGCTCCCCTAGGGAGAGCAAACCCTGGTCCTGAAAAAACCTGCCGCAACGCAGCTCGCCATCCGCCGTCCAGGAGCGCAAAAAAGATGGGTGTTCCCCCGGTCGAAACCAGGGGAAACCCCCCAGGGGTGCTAGAGGGGAGAAAGGGGGGGCAAGGCCCCCCGTCTTATTCATAGCATCCCACAATTTCAGGGTGTGAGTTGACGTTAGGGAGACCTGGGACGATAAACCTCTCTGTGTCTGAGGAAGCCAAGGGGCATGGGATAGGTTACGGCCTGCCAGGGACTTCTCTAAGGGGACCCATAATTTAGAGGACACTCCATGGTGCCAGTCCAAGATTCTCTGAAGGGCAATAGCCTCATAATACCTGCGAACGTCTGGGACACCCAAACCCCCCAGTCGCTTCGGCCTTTGCAGAATACGGAGGGCCAGACGGGGACTTCGGCCCTGCCAAATGTAGCGGAGAAACGCACTGTTCAGGCTCGAGAAAAAAGACCCAGGTAGAGAAATAGGCACCATTTGAAGGAAAAACAAAATGCGTGGGAGCACATTCATCTTTAACACACCGACTCGGCCCATCCATGAGAACACCTCCCTGTCCCATCGGCGTAGGTCCGCTTTGACGGCGGAGAGCAATTGGGCGTAGTTACTGGAGTACAATTGGGAGTAGTGGGGGGTGAGGTAAACCCCCAAATATTTCATATGAGAAGCACACCATGTAAAGGGGAAGGAGGATTGCAACCGTGTACGCAGGTCCGGTGGGACATTCAACGACAGGATTTCGGACTTTGCAAAATTAATTTTGAAATTAGAGAGGGCTCCGAAAGCCCGCAGTTCTATCATAATGTTAGGGAGGGAAAGCAAGGGATTCGCTACATAAAAGAGAACATCGTCCGCGTAAGCAGAGAGCTTGTGTTCATGAGAGCCAACACAAAAGCCCTTGATATCAGGGTTAGAACGTATCTTATTAAGTAGAGGCTCTAGGGTGAGGGCAAAAATAAGGGGGGACAGCGGGCAGCCCTGTCTTGTCCCATTCCTAACAGGGAAAGAGTCAGAAAGAGTGCCATTTACCTTGACCTGGGCCTCTGGGCCACTATACAGGGAGGAGACCCAGGAAAGCATTTTCGGTCCAAGTCCCAATCTAGACAATACAGCCTGCAGATACATCCAATCCACCCTGTCAAATGCCTTTTCGGCGTCAGTGGACAGGAGGAGACAGGGTGGATGGTCCGCCTGCACCTGTGCCCATTGAATCAGCTGAATGGCCCGATTCGAATTGTCCCTCGCCTCCCGACCGGTAATAAACCCCGTTTGATCAGGATGAACAAGAGAGGGAAGAAGGGGCTGCAGCCTATTTGCGAGTATTTTCGCCAAGATTTTAATATCAGTATTTAAGAGCGAAATCGGTCTATAATTACCCGGCACCATACAATCCTTCCCCTCCTTGGGCAGCACCGATATATGGGCTAGTAGGCCCTCCTTAGGCATAGGGGTACCCGAGGCCAGCGCGTTAAAGTAGGTGCACATAGGGCCCGAGAGCAGGGGAAGGAAGGCACGGTAATAGGCATTCGTGTAGCCATCGGGGCCAGGGCTCTTCCCCGTTGGCAGGCCCTTCACAACAATTTCTAACTCCTCAGAAGTAATCGGAGATTCTAGGACCTTACTAGTCTTGAGGGAGAGTTGAGGGGTTCGGGCTTCAGCTAAATAGTCATGGATACGTTCTTGTTTCTGCGCCTCCGTAAGACCCGGGAGTATGGCAGGCAGGTGGTACAATTGAGCATAGTAATCTCTGAAAACGGCCGCTATCTTAGAGGGATGAACCACCGGGGGACCCGACCCTACTTGAAGCTTATGCACATGACCTGAATCACGCTGTTTCCTCAAAGCCCTGGCAAGGAGACGTCCACATTTGTTACCATACTCGTAAAATTTAAAGGACACACGACGCAGACGCTCACGTATACGGGTGTCGAGCAAAGTAGCTAGCTCCACGCGAAGGGATTCTAAGTTAGCCGACAGCTCCGGCGTCAAGCGTCTCTTATGTTCAGTTTCCGCGATTTGTATTTTCCGCAACAGGGATTGAAGGTCTCCCTCCCGCGTTTTTTTCAGACGCGCTCCCTGTAATATGAACTCCCCCCGTAGCACTGCCTTGTGCCCCTCCCAGACCGATGCCGCCCCTACCTCCGCCGAGGCGTTTTCAGAGAAATAATGAGTGATAGTGTCGGAAACGCTCTTGCGGGCTACAACATCATCTAGAATATTCTCGTTCAGGCGCCAAGTCCAAGACTTAGCACCAGAAACCAGCGGGTGTATAGATAGGGACACCGGGGCGTGATCCGACATGGTGATGGAACCAATCGACGCACCGGACAAAGAGTCCAGGGTGAACTGGTCAATCAGCAGTAGGTCTATCCGGGTGTACACAGCGTGTGTCGCCGAATAATAACTATAGTCCTTCACCCTCGGGTGGAGCGTTCTCCAGCAATCCACAAGATGGTGTGTTTGTAAAGTCTTACGGAAACGTTTCAGGAAAGCAAAAGAGTGGGCAGAGCGTCCGGAGGATGTATCCATGGCAGGGTCAGGGCTAACATTAAAATCCCCCCCTAGAATCAGCTGACCCTCCCGGAAATGGGAGAGGGAATCCAGGAGGGAGTCCAGGAAGGTAAGCTGACCAGAGTTCGGTGCGTACACGGTTGCAAATGTAAACATACGACCCATGATGTGCCCCTTAATGAAAACAAATCTGCCATTCGGGTCAGCCAGCTGTTCTGACAGGACGAAAGGGCAGGCCTTGTGTATAGCTATAGCGACTCCACTAGACTTAGAGCGGGGCGAATTACTGAGGAACCATTGAGAATAAAGGTGCGTAGGCAGGCGGGGGACCGAGTCGGTGCGAAAGTGTGTCTCCTGCAGAAAAAGAACATGTGCCCCTAGGCGTTTAGTCTCGAGCCACAACTTACTGCGTTTGTTGGGGGATCCCAGCCCTCGGACGTTATAGGACGTCACCTTTAATGAAGCCATAGGGTAGATATTCGGGGAGCCCCCCCTAGCCAGGAGGGGAGAGAGACCTGCAGACATCCAAACCGCGGTGTAATGAGTACTGAAAAAGACATTGAGAACGAAAAAAAAAGAAAAACGTGAGAACAAAAACAAAACATAACACCTAATAGCCTCCAAAAGGGAGGTGGTTCAAAAAACCCCCCGAGGTATCCAAATCCGATTGGTCGGGGACCTCCACCCCGTCGGCAAGCCGGCATAGGGAGAAGGTCAGCGAGCAACCCGGGATCCCAACCATGGGACAGGACTCCATGGAGTCGGCCTACGTGGGGGAAGAAGCGCAGCATGAGGTGCGGGCCCGCCCACAGGGAGTAAGCCCGCCGCATATCATTAGAGTGGCAAGGCATCCACGGAGGATGTCGCCCACAGAAAAAATACCACAGCAGCATCAAAAATGCGAAAAACAGTCAAACATAATAAAGCATCAATAACAGTGCCCTCAACTCGTGTGCAGTATAAGAAAAACCTGGCAGACAGTCCACCGTCAACCACGGCTCAGTAGATCATTCAGGACCCCCTCTGGGGGGGAGATGAGGGCTGAGAAGCCAGATCTTCTTGGGGAGCATCCATCCGGGAGCGGCGCCTGTTGCGGCCCTTACGCCGGGCCGTACGCCAAGGTTGCGATTGCATGGGCAAGGGAATCTCAGGAGCGGACTTCCAGTCTGGAACATCGATGGTAGGGAGGCCCAGTTTCTGCAAAAAGTGTGGCAAATCATCCACGGTGCGTAGAACAACTTGGCGGCCATCCTTAGTCACGGAGAGCTGGAAAGGAAAGCCCCATCTATAGGTTAGCTGGGCATCCTGCAGTGCTGCAAGTAACGGTTTCAAAGCACGGCGTTGCATCAGGGTACGTCTAGACAGATCCGGAAAAAAAGATAACTGTGCCCCATCAAAGTCCACATGACGTACCCCCCTGACATGGGCCATTATGCTTTCTTTCAGGGAGTATTTATGCAATTTGCAAATAATGTCTCGTGGCTTATCAGGGTCGTCCGACGGTGGGCGCAGCGCCCTATGTGCCCGGTCAATTTCGATGCGGTCAGGTGCATCTCGGCCAAGAACCTGCTTAAAGAGGCCCTGTAAGGAGGGCACAATATCCCTGGGGCCAGTGGCTTCGGGCAAGCCTCTGATACGGATATTAACCCTGCGGCTTCTGTTTTCGAAGTCATCCATTTGATCGATTAAGGCTTCAATCCTGCGGTCCTGTCTCTTGCAGTGTTCATGGAGAGACTGCAGGGCCGGGGCAACCACATCCCACTGTGCCTCTAGGTCCTCCACTCTACCCCCAATGTGTGCAGTGTCCGCCTGCAGGGCCTCAATGTCCTGCCTTAGGGCCTTCTCGACCCTGCCAGCAAACAGCTCTAGATCAGCTTTTGTGGGGAGAGCCAAGATGTGTGCTCTAAGATCTGCATCCCCCATCATCTCATTCAAGGGCCCCGCTGCAGGCAAGGAGCTGATCGTGCTAGCAGGGGAGGTGGGAAGCTGTGGCGAGTGAGGAGGGGAAGGCTGCTGCGGCGAAGGGATAGGAGAGGCCGCGTGTGAGGCCTTGTACCTGCTCGCCGGCGCCATCTTGGGAGTCTCAGGAGCGCGTCCCCGCTCCATGAAATAAACGTCCAGAGAACCGGATCGGTGCCGGGAGGATCGCTGTGGTTGCGGCGAGGTCTTCCGCTGCTTAGCCGGCATAGTTGTGGAGTAAAAGGACCCGGCGGATGTCTGCTGTAGATGCTGTTAGAACGGCGGGCGGACGGAGCTCCCTACAGACACGTCCTCACACGTCCATGCCGCGGCCACGCCCCCCTCCATCCCCTTTTAACATTGATCCATACTGAGGACAAGTTTTGTGGAATCATCGGTACTGTTTAACCTGTCATTGGTCGAATTTGCCTTGGTTGATGATCGGGTGTGTGGATTCACTGTCTACTTGGATGCCCCTGCCATTTATATCATGCTTGTTCGACTCATAAGATATTATTTTCTTTGAGTCCATACGATTTGGTAAGCCTGCAATCCCATTGGTGGAGGTTTAACACGTCACACATAAGTCACGTTTGTGTTATGAATCACTTCAAAGTTTGAGTTCCAGCACAAGCGGTGGACTATTCATCTGTTTATGTTTATTTATATTATATGCATGGACTCATTTTTTCTCTCTTGTGGTTTTGATACCGTGAGGGATCTTTTTCACTGTATACACATTGTTTATTCATAGTGTATGATCACTATTCATGTAACATTTTGAAGCGCTACACTTATACAACACATATATTTCTTTGCTTTTTTTCAATTAGTCGTGAGAGCAGCTACACCATTTATTGGCAGCTATAAAACTCTTCAAATTAAAGTGCAAACAATTTGTTGTAGTAAAACTACAAATAAACTTGTTTACCATAGGAAACAAACAATCTGTACTGTAAAGTGCCATCATTTTTAAACTACCTTGCTGCAGTACGGTATTACAATATTCCATTTTCAGCTAATCATTTTTGAGGTCTGAGCAAGACAGAACTGAGAGGAGAGATTGTCCACACAAGTGGCGACACCAAAGGATTTTTTGAAAGATTCTGTTATTGGATGTATCATCTGCACTTAGAACATTTCCAATTTTCCTGGGATTATGTGAACTGAAAGATTTGACAGCACTTGTGTCAGGTTGAACAGTGCTTGCACAGATACAAAGTTGCTGCCTTTTTGATACCTTTCTTGATTTGTCTGCCAGTGCTACTATGGCATGAGCAATGGGGGAAACTAATGCGCAAACCACACTTATAACTGAGAATAGTTACTAATAAATATATTTATTTATTAAAATTCGTCATGGTACAAAAGTACAGAAAACACAGTAAGTTACCCGTAGGCCTCGATGCGCCTAGAACCAACAATACAACCACAACCAAAACAAACACATCAGCCAGCGGAACAGTTTAAAATTTAAAAGAGATTAGCAGACTAAAAAAACTATAAAAACCTATGTAATTCCATAGGCTTGACTGAAAAGCTCAGTTTTTAAAAGCTTTCGGAACTTAAGGAGATCATTCTCAAGCCTTAACTTTAGAGGCAGGGAGTTCCAAAACTGTGCTCCCTGAACCACACATGTCCTCCCTCCGCATTTTTTCTTTAGAAATTTAGGAATCGCCAAAATCTCCAAATTAGCCGACCTTAAGTTACGGTTAGGCACATACTTGGTGAATTTTTCCTGCACGTACATTGGCCCCTTGCCATGGGTAGCCTTGTGCACCAAACATCCAGTCTTAAACAGAACCCGTTCCTTCACGGGTAGCCAATGCAAGGCTCTCAAAGACGGAGTGACATGGTCACGACGATCCACACCCGTAAGTAGTCTTGCAGCGGCATTCTGGATAAGCTGTAGTTTGTGCAGGATGTTATTGGGTAGACCCAGGTACAAGGCATTGCAGAAATCTAATCGACTTCCGATAATGGCATTAACCATGCAGATCTTATGCAAATCCTCAATGAAGCGAAAAGTCGACCTCAGGAGTTTCAAATGGTTGTGGCATGAACTCACCACCTGGTTTACCTGTGATCGCAGCGTCAATCTCTCGTCCATGATGATTCCCAAATCCCTGACCTCATTAACTGGCGCAGGGACCGATGAAAACGAGTCCGGCCAGGTAGGGAAACCGCCCGACCATGGCTGATTGCATAAAACTATGCACTCGGTCTTGGAGCCATTGAGCATAAGGTAGTTGGCCCCCATCTAGGCTTGAATTTCCTCCAGGCAGGCGGCCAGAGTTATCTGTGCCCCCCCCCCCCCCCCCCCTTGGGCAGAGAAAAATAAATCTGGGTGTCATCAGCATAGACATGGAAGGATAGGTTGTGGCGGCGGATGATATACAGCAATGGCCTTATGTATATGTTAAACAGGAGCAGCGATAAAGCCGATCCTTGAGGAACTCCACAGGACAGGGAACTATCAGACTAGCAGTGCAGTCCCAGCCTTACTCTCTGAACCCTGTCCTGCAGGAATGAGGTCATCCATGCCAATGCTGTACCATCAATGCCTGCCCCTGTCCCTAATCAATCAAGCAGTCTAGAATGGTCGATGGTGTCGAATGCTGATGACGGGTCCAGAAGTATCAGGGCCGAAGCCTCATTTCTGTCCAGGGCCCAGAGTAGGTCATCCTGGACTTTGGTCAATGCGAATTCAGGACTTCTTCCTGGTCGGAATCCAGATTGGAGATCATCAAAAATGGAATTGGACTCAAGATGGGGCTGAATTTGCCACACTGCGGCTCGTTCTATGATTTTAGCCAAAAACGGTAAGGTGGAAATGGGTCGATGATATGATATGGATATGATAATAAGTCCACCAAAAGTAGTGAAAATAAATATAACCAATCATTTTAAACTAGGCAGCGGCCACAACTAAGTAATGTTTGCACATTAAAATTATATGAGGAATGGGGGGTGTTGGGGCGCTTACCAATAATAATTGATAAACTAACAATAAAGTGCAATGTGCTAACTGATGGTGTATACAATAAATGTATACAATAAATAAATATAACACTGATACCATCAATAAATATACATATGTGCAATAATAGCAAGTGCATAAAGAGTTAATTGCTAATACAGTGCAACAAAGCTAATTTCATCCAATATATGAATCATTGAGACAAAAGTCCAAACATATTAAGAATTAATTCAAGTGAAAAAGTATTCACACAATTGTGAATAATAAATGTGCAGAATATCAATCCAGGAAATCCAAGACATGCAGCCCAAGGTAATATGATGTCCACAGGATGAAACTTAAAGTGCAGTGCTCCAAAAGAAATCCCAAAAACGTGCTCCACTACAAGTGACCAGTAGTACCAACCTCTCACCTCTAGGAGGCTTATAATAAGCCTCATGAATTCCCACTGACCGCAGCTTCACTTCCCCAATATGTCTGCAGATCACTTTCACTTCCAAACACAGCAGCAGCAGCGTGTGATTACAATTCCTCTTTCATTGGATCAATGTCTCCCACAAAGTGCATGCAAGGAGGGATAACGCTCACAATGTGTAAAATTGCAGATACATTTTAATAAAAGGTAATTAAACACTCACATTTCAGAAAGCAATATCCGATGTAATGAACCTCTCTGCTACCGGCCGAGAGCAGAGGTGACGTCACCGACGGCTCACAGCTTGCCTCACGCGGCTGAACAACGCCACTTAATCATAGGATCTGGAGCCGTAGGTGAAGGCGGTGACTAATATAGCGCACCGTGTCGTCGTGGAGACGGTTGCCAACATGTCGGCGGGCTCGTACTACGTGCGGGGTCAGTAGCACAGTGTTTTTAATTTGGCGGGTGTTTTGTCTCAAAGGGAGAGGGACCAATAGATACTTCAATACAAAGACTGAAACAAACCAATGCCTTGGCCGTCCAATACTCCCTCATGTGGTGGATAGACACAGTACACCCAATAGGATTATCTTATGGACGGAACTCCATCATGTGGTTAAAACCAGTATTGCATGGAATTGTAAGGGCTTACCTTGGCTGGAGTCCATATTGCAGAATTGTATGCTCACCCTTACAAATACACACAGCCCACGATAACAAAGCAAGAAGCTACCTGGGCTGTGAGCCTGTGCACGGGGGCTTGACAGGGATTTGCCAAAGGATAGTCAAAGTTAAGCCGTGGTCAGGGATTCCAGAATTCAGGATACATGATAAACATAGCCAGGGTCAGAAGCCGGAGTCAGTCTTGTAGCTGAAACAAAGCACAGGAACCTTTTGGCAATGACAGGACAATCACAATGAACTGACAACTCCCTCAGAGTGAGGCAGTGTTTTATACTCTAGTTGATTGGGTAACCTGCCTCAGCTGGACCAGTAGAGACAGGTGCAGATTGCAAGGAGATCAGCACATCTTTCAAAACCACCTTAGCTGGAAAGCAAGCAGAATACCCAACTGAGGAGTGGCTCAGAGGTAAAGAACCGAAGCAGCAACAGAGAGGTCCCAGGTTCAATACCACCCAGAGCCACTTGGGGCACGACCACGCCTCACTGTCTGCTTGGCATGGTAATAACCGTGACAGGAATAAGTAATAACCTATTACAAGGGAACATAAGAGGGAACTCTTAAGGAATAATGTGATTACATAAAACAGGGGTACATAATTAATAACATAAATTCTCTAGATACATATTAAATCCATAATGGTGCTTTTAAATATTAAAATCCAATAAAAAACAGGCCTGATGTTCACGGCAATACGTGAAATATCGGATCGCATCACATAGGTAGGGGTCCCTATAAATATACAGAGGTAAATATATTTGAACACAATAGATGGAAATAAAGAACAGGATCAAGTACATGAAGGTACATTTTCAGGATCTGGATAAATGGAATAGAACTACAACTGCGGATATTAAAAACTATAAAACCAATTAAAAATAGAAATAGAAATAGAAATAAAACAATTTAAATCAAAATCCACATTGTGCCCATAAGGTATTAAAGTGCAAAGTTCATGTATCCAACGGGATTCTGCCTGGCTAATTTTTTTGACCATATTGTCCCAATGGGGTTTGTATTTTTCTATACCCCATACCTTCAAGGACAAGGGATCTATGTTATGATACTGGTCAAAATGACTGGATAGGCTGTGTTTTTAGGAAAGCCACTTATTATATTCTGGGTATGTTCACAGAGTCTTTTCCAGAGCATTCGTTCAGTTCTCCCTACATATTGGATCTTGCAGGGGCACTCTAACAAGTATACCACCCCTTCAGTACTGCAACAAATGAAATCTTTAATTTTGTATTCTTTCCCTGTAAAAGCAGAACTAAAAGATTATTTTTTCTTTTTTACTTTCCTTAGTGTTGTTGTAATATTAATATAGATGTGTAGGTATTTAAAATATTATGTTATATATATATATATATATATATATATATATATATATTAATAGCATGGTTTACATACAGGCGTTCAAGGTTACACATGAAAAGGTGTTTGCTGACCAAAAGGGTTAGTGGTCAAACGACACATATCAAAAGGTACAGAGGACTCTTTGATGTGTTAATCTTATCTAAGACGACCTAGGTGTGTGAAATGGCCTGGTACTTCCTTACATAAGGAAGTGTTTATTGATGGTAATTAGACTCGTGGGATATTCATTCAATGGGAACATTTGGTTGACCCCCCCCCCCCCCCCTTTCCAGTGTGAGTCCAATATTTGAAGCACTCAAGCTGGCATTCAAGGAGTCTTGTCTTGTCTCTCTACGATGAATATAGCACAGGTCTAGGAAAAGATGGGATTCTGAATTATACTCTGGACCTTTGTATCGTCTGTTGACTTTGGACTTTGTATGTTATTGGAAGTTAATTAAATTTGCGTTCTCTGGAGAACCTGTGAGTTGCTGCGAAACAACGTAATTTTTGGTCATCATACTAACATCTAAGATATTAATTATCTGACCGGAGTACTGGGCACATATACCTTATCACTACAAGTGTGTCTACAGGTAAAGCATGTTTTGCATGGAAATTAACATTTTTCATTAAAAAATGAAAAGGCCGCCTTTGAGGGAGGATCCAACACGTTTTTTTTGCGATCATATCCCTCAAAATTGGAGCTCTGTGATAGGTAAATAAGGGGTTTTCCAGGCAATATTGTTCCTAAGTGGCGGACAGCTCTAACAATATACCAATATTTTCTACACATATTTTCAATTTGTTTGTGCTGTACATTGTAATCCATAATAAGAGGCACTCTGCCGGCAAAGGAATTTCTTTTTTATTGAATCTTTGATTAGAGTGTCTCTATCTAAGGCCGAGACCACTTCTATTTTCTTTTCTATAAAGTCCTGTTTATATCCTTTTTTCCACAAACCTTTTGCCGATGAAGTCTGCCTGCTCGAGGAACACCTCCGTCTTAGTACAATTTCTTCTCTTCTTAAAAATTGACCTTTTGGTATATTGTCCAACCAAGGAGTATGACGACAACTATCCAGGGGTAAATAACTATTTCTATTGACTGTTTTAAAATGCGTTTGTGTAATCAGAGTGTCTCCTTCCCTGATGATCACTAAGTCAAGAAAGTTGATTTTTTCATTACTTATTTCCCATGTGAGTTTTATATTTTCTATCATTGGTATTTAGATAAAACCCAAAATCAATAAGACTCTCTACATCCCCCGCCCAGATAATTAAAACATCATCTATAAAACGTTTATATAAAAGCAGTTGTTGAGGTTTTCTGTTGTACAATACATCTTCCCACTCTGCCATATAGAGATTGGCCACACTTGGCGCGTACTTCGCGCCCATTGCTATGCCGCAAATTTTGTTTTTGTAGTAAGTGTCTTCATACCAAAAATAGTTATGGTCTAAGCTGTATTCCAGGCAATTAGCAATGAACCTCTTCTGTGCGGGTTTTTTTTTTTTTTTAACTCAAAACCAAGTTTATTGAGATGTAATAAGTAAAAAGACACATACATGTTAGGCGTTTGAACAATAAAAGACGTTCCAGATACATAATTACAGTTATGCAGTTTTCAGTGCAAAAACATATACCATGACGCTCCCGTCCTTTTGCACCGAGGGACCAATCTTGTCATGCGTAGAAGGAGCAGCAGTCTTAAATCCACAGGTACATTACGTATACGAACTTAACCACGTCACCCTACTTCCTTGCACCCTCCTCCACCTCCTTATTCTCATTCCGTGCACGTTTCCCCGTCTTCCAACCATCTGTCCCAAATACTGGAGAACTTCTGTGGGCGCCCCCTATGAATATATATCATTTTCCTATATGGAAGAGTGATATTCACCTCCCTCTTCCAGTCCTCCAATGTTGGGGCCCTATCCCTCATCCATGCCTTAGCCACCACCTTCCTAGCTATAAATAGTGATTCACATATAAAGATATTCTGATATTTATCAATTTCAATGTCAGGGATCAGTCCCAATAAACATAACTTTGGGTCCATGCTCACCGGTGACCCCATATTGTCATGCAGGAACTGTGTTATCTGTAGCCAGTAGGCCTGCATGTCAGGGCAGTGCCACAGCAAGTGGTAGAATGAGGCCGCCGTGTCAGCACACATGGGGCAAGCGGTATTCTGCGCGGGTTGAAATTTCGCAATTCTCTTGGGCGTCAAGTAGGCTCGGTGAATGATATATAGCTGTGTCAGCCTGTCCGACAGTTTAGGGGACGACGTCTTTACCCCCTCCAGTATCTCGCCCCAGTCTGCGTCTTCTATCTGTCCCAAGTCCTGTTCCCATTTTATCTTAGCTGTCTGCGACACTTTGCCTACCCTCTTCAGTCTAATTATGTAGTATAAGTTGGACGTAAGCTTTGTTGAATCGGCCCCAAAAATAACGTCCAACACCTGCGGTCTATCCAAATCCACTACAACCCTCTCCATTTGTGTTCTTAGTGCATGTCGAAGCTGCAGGTATCTAAAAATAAATTGAGGTGGAAGTGAAAATTCTTCCCTAAGGATCGAGAAAGATTTTGGGCCTGCTTCCGTGAGGACTTGGGATAAGAAGAGTATACCGTATGCTGCCCACAGCCCCTGGTCTGGAACGGTTTCTAACTCGGGCAGACTCCCGTTTTTCCACAGTGGTGTATGAGAGTGTACGTGGGTCCTGTCCAGTTTTTTAAGGGCCTTCTGTGCGGTTTTTAGATCACTCAGCCCATCTAATGCCCAATTTGTTGCTGGTATGGCTTCTTTGTGATTGATAATTGTGTATAGTGAAAAAACGTCAGCTGTAGCCAAATGGTGGCGATCATCCAAATTTATGGCATCCAGTAATTGAATCAAATGCTTAGTGTCCCTAAGATAGGATTCAGTTTTTCTCACTAAAGGTTGAAGGAACCTGTCAATATACTTTCCAATTATTGCACCTACGGAGCCAATTCCGTTTACAATCGGCCTTCCTGGTGGATCTTCTTTAGATTTATGGATTTCCGGAAGAGTATATATGACAGGAATTTTACACCCTGTTGGTTCGGGAAAAATATAGGGATAGGGGCAATTAAATCATATACCAATAAGAGCAGTATCGATCAAAACATCCCTATAATGATGGCTAGAGTTACATGAAACAATAAGAACAGGTAAACAGCAGAACCAAAGCAAAAGAAGCACATAAATAACACAAAGCAAAAAACAAACATAACAAACAAAGTATAATGGTAACAACGGCACAGTCTACAGTCACTGCATCATAACCTAATCCTTTTCACAGCCTCCGGAGGAAAATCCCTCCAAGAAGGGTCTGAAACTGATCAGTTTATTGAGGCCGGGAAAGACATTAGCCCCTAAGTCAGCAATCCATCGAGTTTCACGCTGGAGTAATATTTTGTTCCAGTCCCCGCCCCTTGTACTGGGGTGAATCCTGTCCAAAATGAGAAAGTTAACCCCAGAGAACTTGCCTCCATGTTGGAGCAGCACATGCCTACCAAGCGGTAGATCTGGGTTGGCCGTTTTCATGGAATGAATGTGTCTTGATGCACGTGTATGGAACAGAAGTTTTAGTTTTGCCGACATAGAATCTATCACAGCTGCATGTGAGCAGATATACTACACCTGCAGGTTTTGCAATTCGCAAAATGGCGAGACCGATAGGGTCAGCCGTTCGGTAAAATGCCATCTCGTTTAATGTTCATATACCGACAAATGGAGCATCCCCCGCAGGTATAGGTCCCACATCGTTTGCAAGGGTCCTTTCTAAAGGTTCCCCTGAACTCACTGGAGACCAGTTGATCCCTAAGGGAAGATGCCCGTCGATATGTGATGGCAGGTTCATCAGGTACAAAGGGGTTCAAACTGGGGTCAATGGACAGAAGGTGCCAGAATTTTTTTAATTATACCCCTGATTTGTTTGTTGAATCAAATAGCAGTAGGGTCAGCGGGTTTCCGACGCGTTTCGATCAATTAGATCGCACCCCAGATGACGATCTAATTGATCGAAACGCGTCGGGAACCCGCTGACCCTACTGCTATTTGATTTTATGCCTGATTTTATGGCTGAAATATGAGTGTAAATTTCTCGTTTTTTACTGCCAAGTAAACTTTAGATACAGATTTACACTATGTGCATCTTTGCTTTCTCTTTTATTCCTCTCCATGTGCTGAGTTTTTGAGTTATTCACATGGGCTCAAGCCCTTATCATCAAAGGCTGATATTGGGATAATCCTTCTCCAGGTTTATTTACTGCATCGCATTGGACTTCTCCTTCCTGCCTGTCATCTATGATACCCCTTGAAGTAGGATACCCTCACTCTATGAGCCTGAATGACCCAGTAGGTATAAGCCTAATTGGGTCCACTTATTCTGGTAAGCCTCCATTTATTTTGGTGGTGGATTCACTTCAGTTCTTCACTTCATGTTTGCAAAGACAAGTCACTTTTCTGTTGGATCAATTCACCGTTTTTGGATTTGTTTTGTATAATTTAAGAGACTTTATCTCAAGTTCTTTTTCCGTTTTCATCTATGGACTTCAAATTATTTTGCATAATATGAATATACGTCATTAGATTTGCCATACAGTCTTATCTAATATTCCACATATATTTAGCGCTACACATTTTTTGTTTACTTTTTTGTTTATTTGCAGAATTGATCATATTCTGTGGTGTTGGCTGCCATTTATATGTTAATATAGGTAGCGCGGTGGTGTTTATACATACTTTTTGTATAATTCTAGTACACGTCTTGCTTTTTCTTGGACTTGAATAACAAATTTTGTCTAGTCTGTCAGTCTGCACGTTGGAAGGCATTTCTTAGAATGCCCTCTCTCTAGTAATTTATCTCTCAGGGCAGCAGCCTCAGATAGAAATACTTCCTGATTGGAACAGTTGCGTTTAAGGCACAGATAGTGACTGTAAGGGATAGACCTAATGAGTGCTGCAGGGTGGCAGCGGTTGCGTGCAACACCGTGTTCCCCGCAGTGGGTGTAGCGGCCCCTTTGGCATCGAGTGAATAACGAGAGGAGAGCTTCTGACGGGTGCAGTACTTTTATTCTTTTGCAACAAAGGTGCGCAGCAGGGTTGAACGTTATCCTCTTTAACACCTTGAGCACCGTAAACCATGAACATCATAATCACCATAGCACCGCGAAAACTGTAAACGACATACAATACACTGGTTTACAGTGATCACCAAAAAGGGGGGTTACAAGGTTAATTACGAATGTGAAAGTTAAAGGTGGATTACAGTTGTCTGCAAACATATCTAATGACATTAAACATCTAAGGAAACATGGCCACATGCAAAATGCTTTGGATTATCTATAGCATATTTAAACTAAACAGCATGGACACAATTTATATCTAAGAACATATACACCTTTATATAATAACTGAAAAAATAGGGTGCTGCGCTGATATTAACTTATTGTAACATACAATAGTGTATAAGAGATCCCCTATATAAAGGGCATCAAGGTGCAAATAAACATAAATAGGTGCAAATATGCATAAATAATAAATACTGGTGCCAAGTGTTATAACAGTCCTGTGAAAGATCAGCATAAAACAACTTCCTTGGAGGAAAGGCACACTGCACAAACACTGTGGTAAAGGAGAAAAAAACAATCCAATCCTGTGATCCGGGATCCTGTAGCAGACACGACAATAATGTAAAATTCACCCCTTCAGTTTCCTTTTCCTTCAGCACAATACCGCTCATAAAGGAGAGAGAGAAAACCAAACATGGTGCCAATAACGTTTAGGAGAGATGAAAAAATATGAGCAATACAGCGATTGCACTCACGATACACTTCTTAGTCAAACAGGCTCAGCTGTAGAGTCAAATGCCGCTCAGTGCTTGCAATCTCATCACTGGGACGATTCTCCCATCAATCGCGTCACTAAGGCTCCTCCCCCACGCGTATCGTCACTGGACACGTGACTTATTCATGGGTTTTTCTTGAATTATTTATTAGTAGCGCTGTAGTAATTTTTGACATATAGAGACCTTTATATAATAATGCACTCTTTGCTGCATACCTCGCTCCGCTTGCCAAGGGGATGCAAAACTGTTAAGCCATAGGAATTCTCTCAGCATGAGGTTCCATGAGGTTCTGTTGCATGCATCTAAATGTGAAATCTGAGTTACAGGAAGAGACCTTCTTTCTAAACCAGGAAGAAGGAGTGGTCTTGTGATCCTGCTGATTAAACATTCCCCAGGGAACCAAGAGGGAGGCAGAAAAGTTCCACCTAGCCGTTAGTGCTGAACAAAGACCTACAGTGATAAGCGGACAGTTAGGCTGCATTCACACCTAGGCGTATATATGCCTGAAGCGCGACGTCGCAGCCGCCCCTAATACGCTGGAGGGGTGATTTTACATGGTCGGCTATGGAGATGGTTCACATCTCCACGCCGAACGCCGAGACGCCTGAAGCTCAAAAGAAGTCCCGAACCCTTTTTTTCGGGCGGCTTCGGCGTTCGTGCATAGCCGACCATGTAAAAAATCACCCCTCCAGCAAAAAACACAACACGCAAATCGCGGGACAAAACGCCTATTTGATGTCGCCGCAATACGCGGCAGATCACCTACGCTGAGGTGTGAATGGAGCCTTACAGTGGGTTTTCTATATAGACCAGTCGATAGTCAGTTCGCCGTCCAAATTTTTGGATAGAAGAACATCCAAAAAGGGCAATCTCTGTGTTGCTGGTGGTTACGGTAAATTTGAGATTGAACTCATTGGAGTTCATGGTGGGACATGAAGGTGTCCAAGTCCTCGACGGATCCCTCCCACAGCATGAGGATGTCATCGATGTAGCGGAACCATGCCGCTACATGATGGATCCAGGGCTGGGCGCCCACACTGGAAAGGAAGGATTTCTCCCACTCCCCCAGGAACAGGTTGGCATACGATGGGGCACACAAAGTCCCCATCGCAACCCCCTGCACCTGGAGGAAGTGGGAGCCATCGAAGGAAAAGACACCATGATCAAGAACAAACTCAAGTGCCATGATGATGAATTCACCCAGTTTATGGTCCAGATCGGGGGAATGACGTGTCTGATAGCGGCCACCCCTGAGGTGTGGGGGATGGAGCTGCACAAGGCTTCTACGTCAATTGCCACCAGTAGTGTGTCGTCCGATACACAAAGGGAATCGGTTTTTGTTTTTGCAACAGAAGGATAGTGTCCTTAACCACTTGCCGACCGCGCACCGCCGTTCTACGTCGGCAAGTTGGCTCTGCTGGGCGAGAGCACGTAGTATAACATCCTCTCTCTCAGCCGCCACTAGGGGCGCGCTCGCCCCCCGCTCGCCCCCAGCTCCCGTGCGTGTGCCCGGCGGGCGCGATCGCCGCCGGGCACACGCGATCGATCGTTACAGAGCGGGGACCGGGAGCTGTGTGTGTAAACACACAGCTCCCGGTCCTGTCAGCGGGGAAAATGCTGATCTTCTGTTCATACAATGTATGAACAGAGGATCAGTGTTTCCCCTAGTGAGGCCACACACCCCCCCCCCCCACAGTAAGAACACACCCAGGGACATACTTAACCCCTTCCCCGCTCCCTAGTGTTAACCCCTTCACTGCCAGTGGCATTTTTATAGTAATCCAATGCATTTTTATAGCACTGATCGCTATAAAAATGCCACTGGTCCCAAAAATGTGTCCAAAGTGTCCGCCATAATGTCGCAATACCGAAAAAAAATCGCTGATCGCCGCCATTACTAGTAAAAAAAATATATTAATAAAAATGACACAAAAATACCCCCTATTTTGTAAACGCTATAACTTTTGCGCAAACCAATCAATAAACGCTTATTGCGATTTTTTTTAACGAAAAATAGGTAGAATAATACGTATCGGCCTAAACTGAGGAAAAAATGTTTTTTTATATATTTTTGGGGGATATTTATTATGGCAAAAAGTAAAAAATATTCATTTTTTTCAAAATTGTCTCTCTATTTTTGTTTATAGCGCAAAAACTAAAAAACGCAGAGGTGATCAAATACCACCAAAAGAAAGCTCTATTTGTGGGAAAAAAAGGACGCCAATTTTGTTTGGGAGCCACGTCGCACGACCGCGCAATTGTCTGTTAAAGCGACGCAGTCCCGAATCGCAAAAAGTGCTCTGGTCTTTGGGCAGCAATATGGTCCGGGGGTGAAGTGGTTAATATAGGACGGTAATCTTAACACAAACGGCCGTAGTTGTTTGTCAATGTAAATGCTTAGATTTTCAGTTAAGACACCATTACCTGACACTATTGGTCGCCCTGGTGGATCAGTCAGGCTTTTATGGACTTTCGGCAAGCAATAGAAGGTAGGTATTTTAGGGTATTTTATCCAAAGAAATTCCCAAGTATCCTGGTTGATTACGCCCTGGGCAAAAGCTCCATCTATAAGAGCGTAAAATTGCGTTTCAAATTTTAGAATACTAGACCTAGAAATGGAATTTTAGAATACTAGACCTAGAAATGGAATTTTAGAATACTAGACCTAGAAATGGAATTTTAGAATACTAGACCTAGAAATGGAATTTTAGAATACTAGACCTAGAAATGGAATTTTAGAATACTAGACCTAGAAATGGAATTTTAGAATACTAGACCTAGAAATGGAATTTTAGAATACTCGACCTAGAAATGGAATTTTAGAATACTAGACCTAGAAATGGAATTTTAGAATACTAGACCTAGAAATGGAATTTTAGAATACTAGACCTAGAAATGGAATTTTAGAATTCTAGACCTAGAAATGGAATTTTAGAATTCTACACCTAGAAATGGAATTTTAGAATACTAGACCTAGAAATGAAATTTTAGAATTCTAGACCTAGAAATGGAATTTTAGGATACTAGACCTAGAAATGGAATTTTAGAATACTAGACCGAGAAATGGAATTTTAGAATACTAGACCTAGAAATGGAATTTTAGAATACTAGACCTAGAAATGGAATTTTAGAATACTAGACCTAGAAATGGAATTTTAGAATTCTACACCTAGAAATGGAATTTTAGAATACTAGACCTAGAAATGGAATTTTAGAATTCTACACCTAGAAATGGAATTTTAGAATACTAGACCTAGAAATGGAATTTTAGAATTCTACACCTAGAAATGGAATTTTAGAATACTAGACCTAGAAATGGAATTTTAGAATTCTACACCTAGAAATGGAATTTTAGAATTCTAGACCTAGAAATGGAATTTTAGAATTCTACACCTAGAAATGGAATTTTAGAATACTAGACCTAGAAATGGAATTTTAGAATACTAGACCTAGAAATGGAATTTTAGAATACTAGACCTAGAAATGGAATTTTAGAATACTAGACCTAGAAATGGAATTTTAGAATACTAGACCTAGAAATGGAATTTTAGAATTCTACACCTAGAAATGGAATTTTAGAATACTAGACCTAGAAATGGAATTTTAGAATTCTACACCTAGAAATGGAATTTTAGAATACTAGACCTAGAAATGGAATTTTAGAATTCTACACCTAGAAATGGAATTTTAGAATACTAGACCTAGAAATGGAATTTTAGAATTCTACACCTAGAAATGGAATTTTAGAATTCTAGACCTAGAAATGGAATTTTAGAATTCTACACCTAGAAATGGAATTTTAGAATACTAGACCTAGAAATGGAATTTTAGAATACTAGACCTAGAAATGGAATTTTAGAATACTAGACCTAGAAATGGAATTTTAGAATACTAGACCTAGAAATGGAATTTTAGAATTCTACACCTAGAAATGGAATTTTAGAATACTAGACCTAGAAATGGAATTTTAGAATACTAGACCTAGAAATGGAATTTTAGGATACTAGACCTAGAAATGGAATTTTAGGATACTAGACCGAGAAATGGAATTTTAGAATACTAGACCTAGAAATGGAATTTTAGAATACTAGACCTAGAAATGGAATTTTAGAATACTAGACCTAGAAATGGAATTTTAGAATTCTACACCTAGAAATGGAATTTTAGAATACTAGACCTAGAAATGGAATTTTAGAATTCTACACCTAGAAATGGAATTTTAGAATACTAGACCTAGAAATGGAATTTTAGAATTCTACACCTAGAAATGGAATTTTAGAATACTAGACCTAGAAATGGAATTTTAGAATTCTACACCTAGAAATGGAATTTTAGAATTCTAGACCTAGAAATGGAATTTTAGAATTCTACACCTAGAAATGGAATTTTAGAATACTAGACCTAGAAATGGAATTTTAGAATACTAGACCTAGAAATGGAATTTTAGAATACTAGACCTAGAAATGGAATTTTAGAATACTAGACCTAGAAATGGAATTTTAGAATTCTACACCTAGAAATGGAATTTTAGAATACTAGACCTAGAAATGGAATTTTAGAATACTAGACCTAGAAATGGAATTTTAGGATACTAGACCTAGAAATGGAATTTTAGGATACTAGACCTAGAAATGGAATTTTAGAATACTAGACCTAGAAATGGAATTTTAGAATACTAGACCTAGAAATGGGCACGTGCCACTCACCATTGGACAAGATTTCAAGGCACATGTTTCTATACTGATCGTTATTCAAGTTCCAACTCACACTTTATAAATCGGTTACAACAAAAAAAATTTTTTTCTTTATAGGATAAACGACTTACATTAATAAAAGCTGATCATTGTAAGCCCCCCCCCCCCCTGTCAGTGGTAAATGGCTTGTCTCATCCCTGTAAATTGATACAGAGGAGCTTTTTTTTTTTTTTTTTTAAACAGCAGACTTACTGGCCAAAAAGAAAACAAATGCAGACATCAATATCTAACCATTAGTAAGCTACAATAAGTTTGCTTGTGGGATTAATACCACATTATATATATCCAATCGTTTTTCTTTCCACCCCATCCCCCCTCTCCCTGTGATGTTACTAATCTCTTTGCGGAGTTCTCACATCTCCTGATTCCCCCCACAGATCTTTATACAACCGCTCCCTACTTATAGGCAGAAAATGTAGGAATCCGCGCTTAGGATGTAGTATTGCTGCTGCCTCCCTAGAAGATCTCAGTGCATGGATGAATGAATGAATGAAAACTTATATAGCGCAGCACATGCAAATTTAATCGCCTCTGGGCGCTTGTTGTTTCTGTCTCCTTTGGTATCAAAAGAGATGAGTCTTGATCTTTCTCCTGAACGCCAAGTGGTTCTCCTCCAACCGAATGCTGGTTGGTAAAGCGTTCCATAGTCTAGGCCCTTGGACCGCGAATCTCCTTTCTTCTTTTGGACTTGTATCTGGCTTTGGGTATCTGGAGTAGATTTTGGTTGGTGGATCGCAGAACGCGATTGGGATTATGCGCTTTTATTTTTTCGCATAGATAATGGGGAGCATTCCTATGGATACATCTATGCGTTAGACAGAGTGCCTTGAAAGTGATTCTGTCTTTTACTGGCAACCAATGAAGGGATCTCAGTGAAGGTGAGATTGATTCCCATGGTTTTTTCCCAGTCACAAGTCTAGCGGCCGTATTTTGAACGACTTGCAGACGAGCGATTTGGTACTTGGGGAGTCCGAGGTAAAGGGCATTTGCATAGTCCAATCTTGAGTTTACAATAGCTCCCACCACGGCCGCTATGTCTTCCCTGGGAATAAAAGGAGTAAGTCTGCGTCGTAGGCGCAGCAGATGGTGAGATCCGCTGACTACTGACCCTATTTGTGCGTCCAATGTCATGTAGGAGTCAAAGATGACTCCGAGACTTTTGATTTTGGCGCTAGGGGTGATGATTTTGCCCAGAATGGGCGGGGGGGTCCAAGTTGTTGCAGGTTGATTCATACGCTTGGCGTGAAACAGGAGAAGTTATGTTTTCGCTCCATTGAGTTTAAGATAACTCTTTGTCATCCAGTCCTCTATCAAAGAGAGGCATGTCTCTAGATTGAGGTGATCCGTATGTAAGTGTGAAAAATTGGGATTGTGGCGCTGCAATGTTGACTAGATCACCAGGTGATGGTCATAGTCCCTGTATAAGAAGCAGGTGTTGGGTATTCAGTATAAGGCTGGGTTCACACTACTACACTACTTTCATCCTACTTTGCTCTGTGTTCAATGTTTCCCTATGAGAGCGTCTTGTAGCGTCCTACACAAGTCGGTCCGACTTTGAAAATGCTCCCTGTACTACTTTTGGTCCTACATTGATCCTACTTCAACCCATTGAATATCATTGAAGTCGGACCAAAGTAGTATCCTGTTCATGAAAGTAGGATGGATGTAGGACCAATGTAGGATAAATGTAGGACCAATGTAGCAGAGCAAAGTAGGATGACAGTAGTGTAGAGTGGATTCCCTTTACTGTGGCACCACCCCTATGGTAAGTGGGGGCCTGACAGATTACCCGTTAATAATGCCAATAGAGATGTGCTGTCAATGGTATGGCTAATGACAGTCGGTACATCACTGTTTGAAACACGCACTTACACTGTGACAAAGTCACAAAAAATTATAATGATTAATTATGTTGCGTGTGCTAGAAACAAGTAAAACACACTGAGTGTAGGTCAGGACCCTGTGCAGGCCTCTAGGATCACAGTGCTGCGTGCTTAGTAGGGTGGGTGGAAAAGGAGTTGTGTTATAATCCTAAAACACTGGTGATATGTAGTCCAAAGCCTTGCTGGTTTATGTGTGATATTAACCCCTTAACGCCCGCCGCACGACTATTTACGTCCACAGAGTGGCATGGACAGGCAGATGGGCGTATATATACAAAGGGATAAATGCATCCTCACATGTAGTGCACATGTGGATGCATGATATTTTAACATATGCCACGTCCTAAACAGAATTTATAGAAAAAGAATGACTTAGGGGCTAGTCATGGACTTTATCGGCATGGTAGGTTGGTAAAGATAAGAGTCGCCACCAAACGGTAACTTAATATAAAATTTGTTTATTACAAAAATATACTCTAAATATATGTAAAAAATTTGTTCTCCAAAAAATACATATTGGATCTAGTTAACACAGCGTTCACAGTGATTGAAGTGACTTTGATATAGAAGATTATAAATGGTTACAATACGATAACAAACAATGTAAACAATACTTGATTGAAAAAAAGGTAATGATAAATAGATGACGTCCTATACGGACTAACACTTAAGACCATAGATGGATCGAGTAGCTTCTAGAAAAAGTCTTCAGATAGTATCAACTGGAGGTCTTAACATTTGCGCTGGGTTGATCGGAGTCCCGACATGTTTCGCGCTATGGGTAAGCGCTTCCTCAAAGGACCTAGTAGGATCAATGTGCTGCATTGATGGAGATATAGACATAAATATATAGTATATTGTTTTTTGCACATTTCAGAATGTATAACAAACTATATGTATATTAAAGGTCTGGAGTGCTCATAGGCCATGCAACTCGGTGAAGAAAAGGACGGGAAGGTGCACCCCCAAATAGCACATATAGATGGAAAATTACCACACAACAAGAGAGATACCCAAAAACAAAGTCCCAAAGATTCCAATACGAAGGGGACAAGGAGCATAGTAAAGAGGGAGTCTGCTGATTTGCAAAGGTAGATAGGGTAAAAGCCATATTGCTTACCTAAATAATATTAAATCCAAAATAGAAAAGTAGATAAGTACAAGAACAATTTGTACATAAAAAGTTTTTTGGACGTAGTGCTCTCTGGATGGAGGGGATTATAGCAAAAGCTGGCAACTGGTTTGGCCTTAAACCCCAAGCTTAATTGAATACCATGAGAGATAAGGAGAGCTGTAGATGGGAATAGATATAACCAATTAATTAAAAATGGGTAGTGTTAGAGAGCAAAAATGGCCAATATAAACAATAATCAATAGTAAAGAGGAGCCTGCTGCTTACCATATGTTAGAAAAGAATTTACATATGGAAATTAGGGTCTGTGAATGGTATGGCTGTATTAGGCCATTGATTATTTCAATGGTTGAATGGCACTAGTGCAGTCCTTAGGATGGATAAAGGGGCAAAAAACATTTGCCAGAGTCTGCCAGTTGCTGAAATGAAAATAATAATAATAAAGGACTTGTAAGTACAGAGGATCTACAGACCAAAAATATGTCGGTATAGATGTAAAACCGCAACAAGATACAGCGGTAGAAGGAAGGATAAAAGTCTTACCTAGAAAGTTATTTGACAGCAGGTACAGCCAGTCCACATGCCTCCCGGGAGGCTTAGGTTAGACTGTGTGGCCCGGGGTCTAGTTTCAGCAGACATGTTCGATCGTGTGTATGGCCGATCGGACAGGATTCCAGCGTACATTTGCCCGCCAGACCGTTTTCGAGCGGGCAAATGTTTCTAAACTTGCTTAGAAACATGCCCGCTGGAATCCTGTCCGTCGGACATGTTCGGTCGTCTGTACAGACTTACCGTACATGTTCGAGCGGCCGACATCCCTCGCATGCGTCAAATGACTTTGACGCATGCGTGGAAGCATTGAACTTCCAGGGCCGCGCACGTCGCCACGTCATCGTCGCGGCCTCGTCACCGCGTATCGTGTACGCGCGGATTTCTGTATGATGGTGTGTCCAGGCATCATACAGAAATCTCCAGGCGGGCATGTACGCTGAAAACGGTCCGGCGGACCGTTTTCATCGTACATGTTTGCCCGTGTGTACGAGGCATAAGAGGGATTTGGGAGGGGGGACAACACATACAGGGGAGAGAGGGGGAAAAGCATAGCGGTGACTATAGGGCGCGAGTCCAGGGCTTGAGATGCAAAAATCTGAATTCCCAAAAGGCGTTGCCTTTCATTAGAGAAGACAAACATGGTCCATATATCCCAGGTCTTTTTGTACAACTCCCCTCTGTGTTGTGCGGTGAGGATAAAGTCCTCCATTCTCCGTACCTCCTCCACCTTCTCCAGCCAGTGCGCAACAGACGGGGGAGATAGCTGCTTCCAATACAGGGGTATACACGCCTTTGCAGAATTGAGCAGGTGGCGTATCAGTGACTTCTGGTATGTTTTGGTCGGGATCTTTGAATGATGTAAGAGGAAAAACGCGGCATCATCCGGGATGACATATTCTGTAAATTTCTGCGTGATCCGACGGACCTCCCCCCCAGAAATTTCTCAATCTGGGCCAAAAAATATGTATCAGCGACCCCTCCTCCTCCCCGCAGCGCCAGCAACAGTTTGGCGCAGATGGAAAGCATCTGTGCAGTCTGGAGGGCGTCGGATACCACCGGGAGAGCAATTTAAAATTTGCCTCTTGGATCTTGGTACTCAAAGAGGATTTGAGAGCGAAGCGTATGATACGCTGCGTTTGGACAGCTGAGAACGTACAGTTCAGGTAGTGACAGATTTCATGCGTCCACATTTTGGCAAATCCAACACTGAACCAGTTTGACGAAACTTAGCAAGCAGTTTGCTAACTGTAGCATGGGAGATGGGTGGTCTCGTAGGCTGTCTTGCATTACAATCTGCTGCAATGACCCGGTTACTGCGTTCACCAGACATCAACACAATTTCTATCCGCTCCGCACGTGTTAACCTTGGCGATGTCAGAAGCACCTGGAAACTGAGCTGACTCAGGTTTATTTAAATACCCTGCTCGGGTGACGTCAGAGAGTCTGATGTCTGTCCGGCCGGCTGAAAAATACACAGCCCGCATGCGCGTGCGAGCCGCGAACGGCTCTTAAAAGCAATGGTGAATTGCTATGTGTATGGTAAGGTCCCCCTGAAGGAGAACACAGGGGGACACAAATACCGCGCCACCAGAGGACTCCAACATCAGTGCCCAGACAAGCTGGGCGACATGACAAAGTCCCATGATGGCTTACGTGGCCACACTGGCTCCCTGCTTAGTGGCGCATGGCAGTGTGGTAGAGGAGGTGTACTGCAGCCATGCAAGGTGTAAATTGGAACGCATAGTGACTGTCATAAAAGTTAAATGACAAGCATTTAAATAAAATTGCATGACGCAGCATGCTGTTAAACCGGTATTGATGGCTCTAACATGGCCAATATGATATAAACATTTTATGCACAAGACATAAGTCATTTGAAGAATGTATTTAAACAATCGATCCTGGCCCATTCGGGCTTAGAATTGCATAAGAAAAATGCAAGCAGAGACCGGTGCACTGAGATGCTGCAGCACGCAGACCAGAGCATATGAGGCTCATTGGAGCATACACTGACTATCCCCTGAAAGGGACACCAATCATGGGGATTCTACTGTGGACATGATGGTAGGTACTGGCGTATAGGTAGTGGGGAGCTGGAACCACAAAAGTGCCAATATGGGTGTTTAGGTTAAGATGACCACCACCCCCCAGGGACAATAGCAGTGGTGGGATCATCACATATTACCACAATAAGACCCTCCTGGGATCTAATGAGCCATCATACATGTCCTTCATAGGAAGAGCCTGTATGATAGCACCTCATTGATCCCAGGTGGTCTGGTGGCATTCAGACGCTCAATCCATAATGTCTCCCTTTGGAGAATGTGCTTGTCCCAATTACCGCCCCGTGGGTCCTGTGGTACAACTTCCAGTACCATAAATTGTACCATTTTGGTATCGAATCTATGGTAAAGACCCAGATGGCGGCTAACCGGGGTAAGCATCTTGGCAAATCGAGAGTAATAAATGTGGTCATAAATTCGATGTTTGAGCTGACGAATTGTTTTCCCCACATAAAAAGCCCCGCATTGACACATCATTCGATAAACTACTCCCTCAGTGTTGCAACTGGCTTGAAATCGGGGTCTGAAAATTTCCCCATTGGGTAACCGGAATTTAGTGCCCGTCTGTACCCATGGACAGTTGGTGCATTGGCCACAAGTATAGATGCCAAAGATGGAATTCTGAGCAGCTGTGTTCGTTTTATAATGACTAGTTGTTAGTTTGTTTCCTAGAGATGAACTTTTTTCTAAACACCATCTCCGGAGTCTGTTTGACATACTTGCCTACAGTGGGGTCTTCACTGAGCAAATACCAATGTTTTTGTAAGCAATTTCGTAGTTGTTGATGTTGGGCCGAGTATTTAGTGATGAATCTCGTAATCTGTTGGTTGTCATTTCCTTTTGTTCTAAAATGAATAAGGAATGTCCTGTCTCTGTTAAGTGCTTTGTTAACCACTTACCCCCCGGACCATATTGCTGCCCAAAGACCAGAGTACTTTTTGCGATTCGGGACTGCGTCGCTTTAACAGACAATTGCGCGGTCGTGCGACGTGGCTCCCAAACAAAATTGGCGTCCTTTTTTTCCCACAAATAGAGCTTTCTTTTGGTGGTATTTGATCACCTCTGCGTTTTTTATTTTTTGCGCTATAAACAAAAATAGAGCGACAATTTTGAAAAAAATGAATATTTTTTACTTTTTGCTGTAATAAATATCCCCCAAAAATATATAAAAAAACATTTTTTTTCCTCAGTTTAGGCCGATACGTATTCTTCTACATATTTTTCGTAAAAAAAAATCGCAATAAGCGTTTATTGATTGGTTTGCGCAAAAGTTATAGCGTTTACAAAATAGGGGGTATTTTTATGGCATTTTTATTAATATTTTTTTTTACTAGTAATGGCGGCGATCAGCGATTTTTTTTTCGGTATTGCGACATTATGGCGGACACTTCGGACATTTTTGACACATTTTTGGGACCATTGGCATTTTTATAGCGATCAGTGCTATAAAAATGCATTAGATTACTATAAAAATGCCACTGGCAGTGAAGGGGTTAACACTAGGGGGCGGGGAAGGGGTTAAATATGCCTGTGTGTGTTCTAACTGTGGGGGGGTGTGGCCTCACTAGGGGAAACACTGATCTTCTGTTCATACATTGTATGAACAGAAAATCAGCATTTCCCCTGCTGACAGGAACGAGAGCTGTGTGTTTACACACACAGCTCCCGTTCCCCGCTCTGTACCGAGCGATCACGTGTGCCCGGCGGCGATCGCGCCCGCCGGGCACACGTACGGGAGTCGGGGGCGAGCGGGGGGCGCGCGTGCGCCCCTAGTGGCGGCTAAAAGGTAGGACGTCATAATACGTGATCTCGCCTAGGAGAGCCACCTTGTGGACGTATTATGACGGTGCGGCGACGGCAAGTGGTTAAAGGCCTTCCTCAGTAAGGTTTTACTGTATCCTCTTAGTAAGAGACGCGAGCGCAATTTGTTAGCTTGAAGTCTGAAGTCTGTTTCATGGGTACAATTTTGTCTTGTAATTTCTAGGATTGTAATTTCAAAACATGTTTTAGTCCAACAGGTGGGTATATATTTCAGGCAAACATGAAAAACCATATATATTTTATATGACAAAAAATCAGAACTAATGTATCAAAACCATATACCATATCAGAAACAACAACAAATTGTCCCCAACCAAATATTTAAATTCTAAGATTGGTTAATAAAAGCGTTCACGTCCTATTCTGCATTTATGCCGTAGGGCACGTAACTTTTTAATTGGTATATCCAAAACACCTCCAATTTGGATACCCCTCTAACATGGGGTTCTCCTCTCCAATGGGGGACAAACTTGTCGATAATTTGAAAACTGGTGCCCTCAAGTTTTTTTATTATGACGCTCCAAATAGTGCCTAGGCACCGTATGATTGGTACGACCTTTGAGAATTCTGGTGACATGTTCACCTACCCTTGTGGAAAAGCTCAGTATTGTACGTCCAACGAACTGTTTTCCACAAGGGCAGGTGATAAGGTATGCAATGTATTTTGTGGCGCAAGTGAAGAAGTGCCTCATAGGAAATTCCACTCCTGTGTGGGTGGATATGAAGCTGGTAGTCTTCTTCCTCCCGCACACGTTGTTCACGCATACTGAACATCTCCTACAAGGATGGAACCCCTTGGAAAGAGGGGAAAAAGCGGGCTTAATGGGAGGATCTGAAATATTGGGGGCAATTTGATTTTTGAGTGAAGTAGCGCCCCTATAAATTACCCCGGCATTAGTCGGGAGGGAGGGCCCCAGAACACTGTCACTCTTCAAAACCTTCCAATGTTGAACAATAATTGCTTTGACTTGCTTATACTGAGTAGAAAAGGTAGTAAAAAAGGAATTTTTAAATCTCGATTCCTGGGCCGTTTTATCTCATTCAGTTGTCAAGGTTGTTCGGTCGATCATAGTAATTCTATCGATCTCCCTATCCACATCTCGGCCGGAGTATCCCTTATCTAGAAATCTCTGTTTCAGGATCTGTGCCTTAACTTGAAAATCCGCAGTGTTAGAGCAGTTGCGCCTAATGCGTAACAACTGACTACGGGGTACAGATGTCAACCAAGCAGGATGATGGCAACTATCGACCGGAATGTACCCATTCCGGTCTGTGCTGTTAAAAAAAGGTCTTAGTTACCAATTGACTATCCTGAACAAAAATCTCCAGATCCAAAAAATGAATATTAGAAAAACTGGCCTCGTAGGAGATACTAATTACCCACCTCATTGTCATTGAGAATGGACATGAATCCATCCAGGGAGAGACAATCTCCCCTCCATAGGAGGAGGATGTCATCTATGTATCGAACCCAGAGAACAATCTCTGGACGATTAAGAGCATAGACGACATCCTCCTCCCATTTCGCCATAAAGATGTTAGCCAGGCTGGGGGCAAACTTTGCCCCCATGGCCACCCCCCAAAAATAATTATGTGCGGTAGCGAAACGTAATAAATCCAAAATAAACCGTTTCTGCATGGTGGAGAGATAATCAACTGTACTCAAAAAACACTCCACTGCCTGAAACCCTAGTTTGTGGGCTATGCTTGTGTACAGGGAAGCGACATCCACTGTGACCAGCAGGATGTCGTCGCTGTACACAATGTCCTGAAGACGTGCAATGGTGTGTCTGGTGTCTTTGAGATAAGAAGGGATGTCTAACGATGGGCTGTAAATGAAAATCTATGTATTTCCCTAAGCGGGCAGTGACCGAATTAATCCCACTTATATTAGGTCGGCCAGGGGGACATACGCTATCCTTATGAATCTTGGGTAAGAGATACATTACAGGAATACGCTGAACTTTAGTAATCAAATAGCTCCGCTCTTTTTTATCCAAAATGCCCTTTCGAGCCCCCGCCTCAATCAGTTTGGTTAGAGAGGCTTTAAAACCACACGTGGGATTCGAGGATAGTTTTGTATATGTATCCGTGTCTCCCAAAATTCTGGACATCTCCCCATGGTATGCGGACTTATCCATAATCACTATCCCTCCTCCCTTGTCCGCGGGGCGGATGACAATATTGTTTACGTTCGCAGAGGCTTTTTAGACCCTTCTTAATGTTGGGATCAAAGTGTGTCCTCCTTAAAGGGAGTTTGTCCAGATCTTTAAGGACCAAATCCCTAAATACTCTAATACTGGGTGCCATTGGGCATGAGGGATTAAAAAAGAATGGATTAGAAAGTCCAGTGTGGACAATCTCCGAGAGATTCGGCCTGGTGGGATTATTGAGGAAATATCTTTGGATGTTCAACCTACGCACATATTTTTGAACATCTATAATGGTGTTAAATTTGTTGAGGGCCTTGGGAGGGACAAATTTCAACCCCTTATCTAAAACTACCTTTTCTGCTCCTGTGAGTTCCACTTTACTAAGATTAAAGATGCCGGCTCCTACTATACCCTTTGTCTTTTTCGACCGGGCGCGCCGCCCCCCTCTCGTCCCACGTTTTGTTCTCCCCCCTGGGGTAGTTTCCCTGATCTCTGTGAAAATCCCCCTGAGTGGCTGGGTCTGGGTTGACTTTGATTGTAATAGTACAGGGATCTCTCAAAGTAGTTATCTTCCCTCTCCATATAGCCATAGTGATGATCATATGGTCTTTGTGGGTATTCACCCCTAAAGGTTGGAGGTCCACCTCCTCCCCGCCCAGGGGTAGTCTGGGAATTCCTGGGGTGGTAACCATTATAGCCCCCTTGGGTATAGGGCGAATAATCATAGGATCGACCCTCTTGGGACCGGTCCCTTTGATTATTAGATCTGCCCCGAGGCCCTTTTCCTCTACCTCTATTATTAGGCGGATGTCCACCATGTTGAGAGTTGTTGGGGGGTCGGGGTCCTCTAGGTCTATTACCAGACCCAGTCTGCCTAGTGGGGGGTATTGGTACCGGGATAGATTGGGAGAATGAAAGGACCTTAGCATCGCTAGTTGAAGGTTGAGTTAGCTCCATATCTATGCTCTGGGGATCTGTAATTATCCTCAAATTTTTCTTTATTTTGCCAGCTAGAAAACCGAGCCAGCTTTATAATCTGCAATTTCTCTGGTGTATTTCTTCTGTTTTTTTAATTTTTTGTTCTCACTCTTCCTTTTCTAAATGGTTTTTCAGATTTATGGATAATGTGCTATAGTCTGGTGTGGATTTAGATGGTATAAGTTTATCCTTTATTTCTCTATCCAATATAGCCATCCTAGATCTTTTTCTTTCAATTAAAAAATTTAAAAGGGAGATTCCCTGTTCATTAAAAAATAAAAACCAGGACTCTAGGTCTGGATCCCCCTGTTGAGGGTGGACGTCCCACCCAAGACCCCTCGGGACCATGCGCTCCTTGGTGTACTGTTCCAGGAACGCTGTGTCCCACTGTAAATGTAACTCTGAAGTCATTACATTTTTGAGTCTAATGAATAAGCTTCCTATTTCAGAGTCTGTATTCAACACCAAGAATACTCCCTCGGTGTTAAATGTGCGACTACTACGGTAGTCAAAGATATCCATAAGGATGGACTGGAATTGCTGCAATGTAAAAAATCCAAGTGACCCAAAAAAATAATAATAAATATATTGCGCTAATCCTCAAGTGAAATGTGCTTCGGTAGCCAACACAACAAAGTAAATTTGTGAAACAAAAATGAAAAATACAGTTTAGCGCCAATAGAAGCCCCACTATGCAGTGGACCTATTATACTAAGCAACCCTAATTATCGTACCACGTCCACAATTAAGTGGCTGTGTTAACTACTAGGGTGACCTGTATTTAGTGTAGGTGGACAAACATATATCCACAATGTGTAGGCAGTAACGTCCCTACATGTGCCGAAAAGATACAATAAAGTAATGTAAAAATGTACAAATACTCGAGTGAAAGTGACCAATGTTGACAATGTGATTGTCAAGATGATTCTATTCCACACATGTGAGCATACGATACAAATAACCCAACAGGGGACAGCTGACGCGGTCCCAATGTGACCAAAATAGTATAAACCACAGTGCTTCCCTAATGGTGAATACACCTAAATGTAACAGCATATAAACCACAGTAACACAGGCCCTGATCCCAGGTGTCTGTGTATCGCTGTTTAGATTGAACAATAAAGAATAGAAAAATGGCAAAATGAATATAAATGGCAAGGAAGGTCTCCCTTGCGTGTACGACTCCTGGCCCCTGGTAGTATGGACAGGAGGCACGGGAGTGCGGAGTGGTATGAGAGCCTGGCCGGTTGTTGCGGCTCTGGATCCAGGTGCAGAGAAGAGGGTGTCCGGCTGGACCAGCAACAGGAACACAGGCAGGTGATGCTGAGCAGGAGCAAGCGGGATGGTCTGGTCACAGGCAGGGTTGGCAACAGGCGGGCAGCAAAGAAGCAGGCAGGTTCAAGGTCAAGGCAAGCCGAGGTCAGGTGCAGGCGGAAGGCAAGGATAATCCAATAGGCAGGCCGGGTAATTAGGAGACAAGTGTTCAGACAGGTAACAAGAGCAAGGGTCACAGGTAGCTGCAGATCAGACAGCACAGATCCAAGGCACTCTGGCAGTTCAAATAGGCAGACTGGCGCCAAGCGGATCGGCACGCACCCAGGCGCACATCAGGGTGACCAGCAAGGGAACTTCTCTGACACCTTGGTTGGAGTCCATAATGCTGAGTTGTATGCTCACCCTTGCAAATACACACAGCCCACGGTAACAAGGTCAGAAGCTACCTGGGCTGTGAACCTGTGCACAAGGGCTTAACAGGAATTTGCCAAAGGATAGTCGAGGTAAAGCCGTATTCAGGGATTCCAGAAGTCAGAATAAACTAACAACAAACCAGGGTCTGAAGCCGGGGTCAGTTTTGGAATACTGCAACTAGAAAACAGGAACAAAATGAGCCGAAATACATATTTTTGTTCTTTTCACCATTTATTGTTGAAAACAAATACAAAAGACAGAGGGACCCAGGACTAGGTATTCAGGAACCACAGATGTGGGGGGGGGGGGTACCCCATTGATCCAACCAACACAATTCCACCACCTTGGTCAGGCTTGGGGTCTGATTCTAGACCCTTCATCCCCAGATATTATCCATGTATGGAATCCATTACTATTTGATAATTATGCATTGAACATGAGAGATATGGCACGTCACTCACCCGATCCAAAGCCAGGAAGCGACATTGGTCCCTCATGTAAAACAGGTGCTGTCATATGGCATGTTAGAAAACATGCAAATAACATGAAAAAAAATCCAAATACCCCATATTCAATATCCAAAATAAAAATAAAAAAAGACAAATATATATTATATATAATAAAAGCAATAATATATAAATAAAAAAGTATCCATATTCCACCTTGTGAAGCACACTCCCCCAGGGGGTCAAACTCACCAGAAGCCTCTAATAAGCAAGCCTTAAGTAAGGTGTTCATCAGCTACTTTGCACTGGGTCCTCCCCATCAGAAAAAGATCCAGTGGTACAGGTGCTCCAACCTTCTTGCTAGAACACTTCTATTCTTCTTACTTCTCTGCACATCACGGCCTTTCACCACACACTGTATGACATTCTCTTCTGCCGCACTCCACTCCGGCCATCCAATCGTCTATCGGATGGCCCTGACAGCTCACTCTGGAGTCAATCAAACTGGTTACAACTTTATCCTCAAAAACACCCAAATTTACCCCTAAATTGACCAAACAGGTTAAAACCATTATACATTTCTTGGTAGGGTCCCCCCTTAGGCTCATATAAGTGTCAGGGTCAGATAGCTTATACTTCATATTCCCATCGCACACTTTCCTGGATCTGCTCTTGGGTTTGGGTGCTTGAAGCAACAACCAGCTGGATACTGGTACACGTTACAGTAGAAATATTTGCCAGCACACCATGGAACGACGTAAATAGCGTCCAAACGGATGTTCTATTGCATGATCACAACACAAAGAGAGTGCAACGTTTCTGAGCCGCGCAGGGCCCCTTCGTCAGGCTCCTCTTTAACAGTATATAATACTGTATTCTTGTTCTGAAAAATGTTTTACCCAACACTGAGCTGTGACTAGTGAATGGCAAAGCTAAGGGGTCTTGGATTGTGTGGTACCAGACATAGGAAGCATTTACGGCGGACAGACCCATCTTGAGTACGGGGGTCCGTCACATGCAATAAGCGGGATAACCTTTTATGCCAGGAAAGCACTTGGTCTTGAAAATGATACATCTATAGTTATAAGAACCCCAGATCAAGGAGGATTGATGGTTGCTATGGGTGCATATCATTATGGATGTGAAGTGGAAAGACAGCTATCCGACCCTTAGGAGGATCAGGACCTAGGAAACATGTGGTGCAGGCTTAGCTGACTCCATGTGGACTGTCCAGTGGAAAAGATGAAAGAGTTGTGATAGGAAGTGAAGACAGTTTTCAGTAACATGACAGGAAATGTACATTACCATAGAACACTGCCCTTCAACAGTCCTTTGTTAAGAGTGACATCTAGTGGACAATATTTGAATTGCAAGTCCAGAAGATATTACTGTATTTCCTTGTAGGCCAAAGGCATGACAAGCACTGCCACCCCCCCCCCCCCCCAAAAAAAATCCAGAGGCCCATAACCAGTAGGCAAGAGGCTAGCATTCAGTCCCCTCTAAAAGCCTATGTCTGGCTAGGTCTGCCACAGTGCACGTATCTGCTGAGGGTTGCAACAGAGAAGAGGGTGTCCGGCTGGACCAGCAACAGGAACACAGGCAGGTAATGCTGAGCAGGAGCAAGCGGGATGGTCTGGTCACAGGCAGGGTTGGCAACAGGTGGGCAGCAAAGAAGCAGGCAGGGTCAAGGCAAGCTGAGGTCAGGTGCAGGCGGAAGGCAAGGATAATCCAATAGGCAGGCCGGGTAATTAGGAGACAAGTGTTCAGACAGGTAAGAGGAGCAAGGGTCACAGGTAGCTGCAGATCAGACAGCACAGATCCAAAGCACTCTGGCAGTTCAAATAGGCAGACTGGTGCCAAGCGGATCGGCACGCACCCAGGCACACAGGGTGACCAGCAAGGGAACTTCTCTGACACCTTGGTTGGAGTCCATAATGCTGAGTTGTATGCTCACCCTTGCAAATACACACAGCCCACGGTAACAAGGTCAGAAGCTACCTGGGCTGTGAACCTGTGCACAAGACAAGGGCTTAACAGGAATTTGCCAAAGGATAGTCGAGGTAAAGCCGTATTCAGGGATTCCAGAAGTCAGAATAAACTAACAACAAACCCGGGTCTGAAGCCGGGGTCAGTTTTGGAATACTGCAACTAGAAAACAGGAACAAAATGAGCCAAAATACATATTTTTGTTCTTTTCACCATTTATCGTTGAAAACAAATAAAAAAAAAAAGACATAGAGGGACCCAGGAATAGGTATTCAGGAACCACAGATGTGGGGGGTACCCCATTGATCCAACCAACACAATTCCACCACCTTGGTCAGGCTTGGGGTCTGATTCTAGACCCTTCACCCCCAGATATTATCCATGTATGGAATCCATTACTATTTGATCATTATGCATTGAACATGAGAGATATGGCACGTCACTCACCCGATCCAAAGCCAGGAAGCAGCATTGGTCCCTCATGTAAAACAGGTGCTGTCATTTTGCATGTTAGAAAACATGCAAATAACATATGAAAAAAAAAAATCCAAAATACCCCATATTCAATATCTAACACAAAAAAATAAAAAATAAATAGCCAGATATATTTTATATATAATAAAAGCAATAGTATATAAATAAAACAGTATCCATATTCTACCTAAACTCACCAGAGGCCTCTAATCAAGCCTTAAAGAGGTTGTAAAGGAAAAAAATAAAATTGACCCTGCAATTGTATGAAGGAGTTCTGTGTTGATATGTATTATAATATGTATTGTAGTTAGGGAGTCACATTGGCTGCTTTAAGGTATTAGTTAATTAGCTCATGTTAATTTATGTTTCTGGTCACAGGTGTATTGTTAGAGTAATATTACCTTAGTTCAGTCCTCCTTCACTTACCTCATCCTTCCATTACCTCATCCTTCCATTTTGCTTTTAAATGTCCTTATTTCTTCTGGGAAATGCTCACTTCCGGTTCTTCTGTCTGTAACTCATGACCATAATGCAAAACGTTCTTACTGGTGTGGAGAAAGTCTCTTGAGGGGGCGAGCAGGAGTGTCAGGATGCCCACTAACACACAGCTCATTTTTATATATCTGCAAAGTAGAGAGTGTCCTGACTTGCCTGCTCTCCCCCTTCCCCTCAAGAGGCTTTCTCCACACCAGGGAGAAAGCTTTGCATTACTGTGTGGAGTTAGACAGACAAACAGGAAGTGAGGATTTCTCAGAAGAAATAAGGACATTTAAAAGCAAAATGGAAGGATGAGGTAAGTGAAGGAGGACGGCACTAAGGTAATGGAAGCTATTTGGGGGAGAAAAATGTTTCCTTTGCAACCCCTTTTAAGTAAGATGTTCATCAGCTACTTTGCACTGGGTCCTCCCCATCAGAAACGATCCACTGGTACAGGGGCTCCAACCTTCTTGCTAGAACACTTCTATTCTTCTTACTTCTCTGCAAATCACGGCCTTTCTCCACAAACTGTATAACATTCTCTTCTGCCGCACTCCACTCTGCCACTCCGGCCATCCAATCGTCTATCAGATGGCCCTTTCTGACGGCTCACTCTGGAGTCAATCAAACTGGTTACAACTTTATCCTCAAAAACACCCAAATTTACCCCTAAATTGACCAAACAGGTTAAAACCATTATACATTTCTTGGTTGGTCCCCCCTTAGGCCCCGTACACACGACCGAGTTTCTCGGCAGAATTCAGCCAGAAACTCGATCGGAGCCGTATTCTGCCGAGAAAACCGGGCCAAGGAAACCGATGAGGAACTCGTCGAGCCAAATAGAGAACATGTTCTCTATTTCCTCGTTAGTTAATGAGAAAACTTGGCTCGCCGAGATCCTCGGCGGCTTCACAAGGAACTCGACGACTAAAACAATGTGTTTTGCCCGTTGAGTTTCTCGGACGTGTGTACGGGGCCTCAGCCTCATATAAGTGTCAGGGTCAGATAGCTTATACTTCATATTCCCATCGCACACTTTCCTGGATAAGCTCTTGGGTTTGGGTGCTTGTAGCAACAACCAGCTGGATACTGGTGCACGTTACAGTAGAAATATTTGCCAGCACACCATGGAACGACGTGAATAGTGTCCAAACGGATGTTTTATTGCATGATCACAACACAAAGAGAGTGCAACGTTTTCGGAGCCGCGCAGGGCCCCTTCGTCAGGCTCCTCTTTAACAGTATATAATACTGTATTCTTGTTCTAATAAATGTTTTACCCAACACTGAGCTACGACTAATGAATGGGAAAGCTAAGGGGTCTTGGATTGTGTGGTACCAGACATAGGAAGCATTTACGGCGGACAGACCCATCTTGAGTACGGGAGGTCCGTCGCATTCAATAAGCAGGATACTCTTTCATACCAGGAAAGCACTTGGTCTTGAAAATGATACATCTATAGTTATAAGAACCCCAGATCAAGGAGGATTGATGGTTGCTATGGGTGTATATCATTATGGATGTGAAGTGGAAAGACAGCTATCCGACCCTTAGGAGGATCAGGACCTAGGAAACATGTGGTGCAGGCTTAGCTGACTAGAAAAAGATATAGCGCATACCAGAGTGAATAAAAGTGTAACAGCTGCGTACTCAAAATGTCATACAACATCAATAAAACATAAGAAAGGAGTCGCTCTAAATGATTAAAGTGAATACAAATATGAAGTGAACATAATGAGTGAACAGTGCACATATAATATAGGACATGAACTGATGTTCTCATACAGCTCCAACATAAAATAGTCCATAAATTGAGAAATTTAAATAAGGAAATGAACCAAAAAGCAAAATGAACTAAAAGGAAAAAGAAATCAGACACAGTCCCAAATGCTGAGTGTCCCAAAAGTGCCGAAAAAAAAGGGGGAATCCACAGATGCTGTGACGAATAGCAGACAGGAGACCTCCACCAATGGATCACACTGACTCTTACCAGAGATCAATCAATGATCAGCATAAACGAAATCCAGCCTCCACTAAGGAACAGGTAAAACACTCATTCAATAAACCACCACGATAAGCAGTATTTCTCTCTGATGGCAGCCCAATAACAATGCTTCAGTATATGTAACGAGATTAAAAGGGACTCATAGCGTGATACTGTAAGATGTTTTAATAATAAAAAAAGTAGTGCACTTACATCAATCCGAAGAATAATGGCATGTAACAGATAAAATAACACACAGCCTGCCGGTCTGTGTAAGGAAGCGCGTGCCCAGAGATCCGGGTCCTCGCACGTGTAACGCGGTGACGTCAAAGCGCCGCCTCCCAGCGTTTCGTCGCAAAGAGGACGTGTTCACGGGATGAGGAGGCGCTTCCCGTCACCGCATAATAAAGCAAGAAAAGGAGGGACTTCGCTCCGAGATGGATCCGACAGCGGACGCACACCCACCATCTTAGTTAGTGGAAAGTACATAGCAATTGCCAGTACGATGTCGCCAATCGAAGCTTAAGAGCCAACATCGTGAAGGGTGTCACAAAAGATCTAAAATCCATAGCAACCAATTGCCCCCACTTCCAAAGCGCGTTGTTATGGCACCCTTATGGAAATTTAAAAATAAAACGACTAAAACATGAAATGCTATTAAAAAATTACTGACTAAAACTGGGGAAAGCTAGCACAAGCTAAAAAAAGGCCACAGAGGCCAAAACTTTTACATTTTAAGTGGCTAAAAATTAATCACATGTCACCTGTCAGGTCCATCTCGAATCAACAATGACGTATAATCAGAGTAATAATGAACCTTCGAAACTGATCTAGCGCCATGTAACAATATAATATAATCACATTACTAACATCATAGCAAATATATATTTATAAGGCAAAATAATATATGAGGTGAATAATATGAAAAAAAATATAAAAAGATCTTGAAGTAAAGATGAGTGAAATTATGAATTGTCTATGAAACAGTTCACGTCTACTTCAATGTTTAACCCATAAGGGGTGTAACACTTTAATTTATGGATCCATGCCATTTCGGATCGGGAGATGTTTCTCACCAGATCACTCCCCCGCCAATGGGCCGAAAACTTGTCAATACCCAAAAATTTTGTGTGTTTAGGGTTCTTATCATGGACAAGCAAATGATGTTTGGAGACAGAGTGCTCTGTGAAGCCACTCCGTATATTTGCTATGTGCTCATTTAGTCTTATGTGGAGAGGGCGTTTAGTCCTGCCCACATATTGAAGGACGCATGGGCACATGAGCAAATAGATCACCCCTACTGTGGAACAGGTAATAAAAGGTTTAATGTTGTGAATCTTCTGAGTGCAGCTCGAACTGAACTCAGTTGTCCTTTTAGTGGTTCGCCCATTCAAACCACAACTCTGGCATCTTCCACATTTAAAGAACCCTGTTAGCCCAGAAGAAACCATGGAAGGCAACTTAGGGGGATTTAATGTATTAGGGGCCAACTTGTCCCTCAAAGAGGGAAGTCCCCTGAAGACTACCTGAGGTCTTTCAGGCAATATTTCATTAAGGACATTGTCACTTTTCAGGATGTGCCAGTGTTTGGACAGAATATGTTTGACACTAGTATGTTGGCATGAAAAGTCCGTGATGAAGGGAGATTTAAACCTAGTGGATTCCTCTCTAGGTTTATCTTCTAATAGAACAATTCTGTCCAAAATTGCTACTTGATTGAAAGCATCGGATAGGCCATCTAAGCAATATCCCTTTGAAGCAAATCGTTCTGTTAAAACACCTGCTTGCCTCACGAAGGAAGCCTGTTTGGTGCAGTTCCTTTTTAATCGGAGGTATTGACTCTTTGGAATAGAGTCTAACCAGGGGGAGTAATGGCAGCTGTCTTTAGATATATACGAGTTTCTGTCTGTTGTTTTAAAGTGTGTTGTAGTTACGAAACAGTTCTCCTCGACAGAAATAACTAAGTCCAGAAAGCAAATCTGCGCCTGACTCGCCTCGTACGTGAGAAAGATCCCACGTTCATTGGTATTGAGTAGATCAATGAATTGCGACAGGTCATCCTCAGTGCCATCCCACAGGAGGAGGATGTCATCTATGTATCTGGCCCACAGCTTAATCTGGGGCCTAGATTGAACACGGACGACATCCTCCTCCCAAAGAGCCATAAATAAGTTCGCGAGGCTGGGGGCATATTTAGCCCCCATAGCAACCCCGCGACATTGCTGATAAAACTTGCCACCATGCCAAAAATAATTGTGTGTGGCCGCAAACTCTAGGAGTTCCATTATAAAGATAGTTTGTGTTGGATCAAGGCCACTATCCTTGTTTAGATAATAAGAAACAGCATATAGGCCAAGATCATGAGGTATAACGGTGTATAATGAGGTGACATCCGCTGTCACTAACCAAATCCCTGGTGAAGGTGTTAATCTGGAGAGTGTATTAATTACATATTTGGTGTCTTTAATATAAGATGGTATATTCTTGACCAGTGGTTGAAGGAAGAAATCAATGTACTTGCCCACCCGGGACGTAACCGAATCTATCCCACTCACAATGGGACGTCCCGGGGGCAAGTAGGATTTTTATGTACCTTAGGCAAATAGTACATTATAGGGGTTCTCGGAACCCTAGGTACTAAAAAGGTCTTTTCCTTTTCCTTTTCATTTAGAATCTTCTTTTGAAAACCTCTATTAATAATTTTGACCAAGGCCTTTTTGTATTTTGCTCCAGGATCTAACAGAAGAGGGGTATAAGTCTCCCCATCCCCAAGTATTCTTTGCATTTGCTGCATATAATCATACTTGTTAAAGACTACAATTCCCCCACCCTTATCCGCGGGGCGGATCACCAGGTCCTTATTTTGACACAGAGACTTGATACCCTCCTCTATTTGTAGTTTGCAACGGACTTGTTTGGTTTTTAAATCGTCCAAGTCTTTGAGTGTCAGATCTCTGAACACCCTTAAGGCCGCTGGTAAATGACCAGGGGGATTGAAAACAGAAGCGTTGGCCAAACCTGAATGAACAATGTGTGATGAAGAAATACCAGACGTGGTGTAAGGGTTAGAGGCAAAATATCGCTGGATGTTAAGCTTACAGACATACTTATGTATGTCCATGTAAGTTCTAAACTTGTTAATGTTGGTGGGGGGAACATATTTCAGTCCCTTGTCCAACACCGCCACCTCGGACTTACTCAAGGTATGGGAGCTTGGATTAAAAATACCCTCCCCTGTTACATTTTGGGTCTTTTTGGGCTTCCTATTCCTCCCCCCTCTAACTCCTCTTTTCGTTTGGCCGCTCTTTTGGTGCCCTGGTTGGCCCGGGGAAAACCCCAATGTGTTTGATTGAAGCCATTTACTTGGCTAGGGCCAGCGTGGTATCCAAACTCATAAGGCGCCGGATTAGTAGAGCCATTAGGTCCCAGGATAGGGCCACAGGCACCCTCATCCTGGTCAGTCAGATCACCCAAAGGTAGAAAACTGTTTTGTGTGAGTACATTGTACTCTGGTTCAAGGTTGCCTGCATAATGGACAACCTCCTGTATCCCAAAACCTGGAGGTGGGCCAAAATGCTGCGCCTTAAAGGGCTGGTGACCCTGATAACCCCCATATTGGTTCTGATAACCCCTATTTTGGCTATAATTTAAAACTGGAGGGGGTTGGGGTAAGGGTCCAGGAGGACCTCTCCCTCGCAAGCTGGGGGGGCCCCCTGTTTGAAAATGGTTCCAACCCTGGTGTTGCAAACCATTTGAGGGGGTAAAGTAACCACGTTGACTGGACCCTCCTCTACCCCTATTAGAAGGGATTGCAATTTTTTTCCCTTTACCAGATCCTCTCGGGGTAACCTGAGACGGAAGTGGGTTATTGGGATTACCCGGTACACTATTAGATTGAGAAGTCACTTCCATTTGGGCACCAATCAAGGCATTTGCTTCAGCAAGCAGTTTTTTCTGCCAATCAAAGACTATATTATTTTGATAGTCGCCCAAATCTCTGTTAAACTTCTTTTTCTTCTTAATTTTCTGCTCTCTTTCTTCCTTCTTCAGAATTTTCAGTAGATTCTTAGATCTTTCCACATATTCTGGACTGGTCATTAGAGGGATAAGTTTATCCTTAATGAGAGAAATCTCAGAATCAAGTTTTTTCAATTTTGTGGCCTTCCGGTCACCCAGATATTTCAAGAGAGCCAGACCTGATTCATTGAAATATTTAAACCACCCCTCCAGATCGGTGTCACCCTTTTGGGGGTGGATCTCCCATCTCAAACTCCTCGGCACCATCTGGTGCTTAATGTAAGTTTCCAAGAAAACAATGTCCCATTGCGTGTGAAGCTCTGATACTGTGAGATTCTTTAATCTCATAAAGAGTCCCCCCAAATCTCCATCCCCATCTTTGAAGATTTCAAAGACCCCTTCGGTGTTGACCACCCGTGTGGCCCGAAACTCAAAGACATCCATGGAAATTGTCAATTAAAACAATAATAGTGAAAAACACACCTAAAGTGAGTGAACTGGTTGCTGCAATAATGTGTATAAAAATGGCATAAACAGAAAAAGATATAGCGCATACCAGAGTGAATAACAGTGTAACAGCTGCGTACTAAAAATGTCATACAACATTAATAAAACATAAAAAAGGAGTCGCGCTAAATGATTAAAGTGAATACAAATATGAAGTGAACATAATGAGTGAACAGTGCACATATATATAGGACATGAACTGATGTTCTCATACCAGCTCCAACATAAGGCTTAGCTGACTCCATGTGGACTGTCCAGTGGAAAAGATGAAAGAGTTGTGATAGGAAGTGAAAACAGTTTTCAGTAACATGACAGGAAATGTACATTACCATAGAACACTGCCCATCAACAGTCCTTTGTTAAGAGTGACATCTAGTGGACAATATTTGAATTGCAAGTCCAGAAGATATTACTGTATTTCCTTGTAGGCCAAAGGCATGACAAGCATTTGCCCCCAAATGCCAGGGGCCCATAATCAGTAGGCAAGAGGCTAGCATTCAGTGCCAGGGGCCCATAATCAGTAGGCAAGAGGCTAGCATTCAGTGCCAGTGGCCCATAATCAGTAGGCAAGAGGCTAGCATTCAGTCCCCTCCAAAAACCTCTGTCCCGGCTAGGTCTGCCACTGTGCACGTATCTGCTGAGGGTTGTAAAGATAAGTTTGCGAGATCTCGCTATTAGTTTCTGGAATTTGTCTATCTCAGGTCAACATGCATCAATGGGCTAAAAATCTGTTTTTTTTTTTTTTTTTTTTCTAGATTTAAAAGTTTTATCAGCAAAATCAAATCTCTCTGCCAGCCTCCACACCTCCCTCCCAAGACAACTCCTCAAGGTCTCCCAACAGATACACACACAGCTCCCTGAATGAAAGTAAAATACTTCCCACCACAGCACTGTGCACCACGGGAGACACATCTGGATCACATTGCACCCTAACAACATCATCTTTATAATGATGTTTTTTAATAATACATTTATCAGAAATATAGCGGTGTCCAAAATTGTCTCAAATGTTAAAATATTTCTGAGAACAAAAGTTGAGACCCCTTGAAAAAAGCGAGGTCTTCTCAAGGGTGAGCGTCCTTGTGGAACGGTTGAGGACCTTACATGTACCAGCTAAGTCCTGCGGGGAGTAGTCGGCAGTGAATAGTGTTTGCCACGCCCGTTTTCATCCTTGTTTATGTCCCCTTCTTGTCTGTGCCTCAATTTCATTGTCTCTTGTACAGTTTTTATTTGTGTATCTCGTTTTTTTGACTGGCTTGGGTGTGCTGTTGCCGCTCACTCGCCTGGTTCCTGATGTCTGTGCAGTTGAATGGCCCGAATCAAAAGTGATGATGGAATCCTCAATGTATTCAGCTTCAGTATCAGAAATGCAGACATGCTTGCCAGGTGTGTGGCCCCAATAGCGTCTGCGTTTTCCACACATACCCTGTTACGTACCTCAGGTGTGAGCCTGATGCGTGGAGGGAGACCTCCCGTACAACCCCGGCTCGGAGACCACTGAGACGGAGACAGTGGTGGTAAGAGCACAGTGAGGTAAATGTGCCTGTTCCGGTCATTGCTGCAGGGTGTAAGGAGCCAGAGGAAGCTGGAACCGCTGGGCAGGAAGCAAGGAATGCAGGTCAGCAGGCTAGCAGAGTCAGACAAGCCGGGTCATACACATCAGAGTAAAGCATAAACGACAGGCAGGAGAATAGTCAGAGTCCAGGCCTGGTCTTGGCAACGGGTAATCAGGCAGAGAACTGGGCTGGGTCAACAAGCCAAAGTCAGGACTGGAGATAGAAGCAAGGTCAGGAAGTCGGGTCATACACAGGAACTGAATGCTTCTCACTGGAACAGGAACACAGGGAATGGACGCAGATCAAGCCGCAAGGTGCAGCATTCCTACAGCGTCTTGTATAGGTTGTCTAACATGCTCACAAAGGCCGTGATTCACGGACACGCGCATAGGTGCGTGTGAGGTCTGTGGTTCTCGCATGCGCATAGGCGCACGCCTACGGAAGTGGGCAGAACGTCCCTGACACTCTGTGTTTGTGCCACTCTCCAGTTTGTCTCTCAACATTTTTTTATTTCTTAGTTTCATTGATGTCTTTATTTCATCTGTTGAATCTTTCGTTTAATAATTTGTCCAGATTGGTAAAATCAGCCATGCCCCTGACTCTTTCTGCACTAAGCACAGGTGAGTAAAATACAGGAATAACGCTATTGCTGGGGTACTGCGACTATCGTCCCTTGATTCCGGCGGGTTTCTGTGTACTCCCATAAGATATCCTGGCCCGGATTCAAAGAGATCTGCGCTCTATTTGCGGAGGCGCAGGGCAACGATTTTGCCCTGTGCCCCCGCAAATATTTTGCGCTGCCCTCGATTCACGGAGCAGTAGCTCCGTAAATTGCGAGGGCGCGCCGGCAAAATTGCCCGGCGTAAGCGCGCACAATGTAAATGATCCCGCCGGGGGCGGGAATCATTTAAATTAGGCGCGTTCCCGCGCCGATCGTAAAGCGCATGCGCCGTCGGGAAACTTTCCCGACGTGCATTGCGGCAAATGACGTCGCAAGGACGTCATTTGATTCAAAGTGAACGTGAATGGCGTACAGCGCGATTCACGTATCACTTACGCAAACGGCGTGAAATTCATATTTCACGACGCGGGAACGGATGGTTTACTTTAGCATTGGCTGCCCCTACTATTAGAAGGGGCAGCCTTACGCTAAAGACGCCGTACGGAAACTCCGTAACTTGCGTACGCAGGGCCCGCGCAACATTGTGAATCGGCGTAAGTATGCAATTTGCATACTATACGCTGACCACAATGGGAGCGCCCCCTAGCGGTCAACGCAAGAATGCAGCCTAAAATCTGCGTGGCATAAGAGCCTTATGCCATGCAGATTTTAGGCTGCAGTCGGCGTAACGAGTTCTCTGAATCAGGAGAACTCGTTACGCCGGCGCAAGTCAGCAATTGCGCTGGTTACGCAGGCGCAATTGCTTACTGAATCTGGGCCCCTTTTTGTTTTGTTTTTTTGACAACGGTATCTTCATTGGGACCAATTTTTGTGGGGATTTTTGAGGAACTTCCAAAAGTGACCAAACTGGATGGTGGATAATCACCCAAGGCTCCCTTCTTTTCTGCACCCACACGGGATGGAACTTGAATAATTTGGCTCCTACATGACAAGTGTGAGCTGGTGAATAGTCAAAAGGACTTCTGGGATTCATGCCCCATGGAAGAAGTTGGTTTCTTTGACTTGTGATTTGCAGTAGAGTTCGGCCATTGTCTGCAAAATTCTTTCCCTGGCCTGTAGGACTTAGGCCCCATGCACACGGGACGCTCCCTTTTTTCCGCGTTTGCATGCCGCGTTTAGCAGCGATTTATGTGTCTTGCACGACTGAGTCTGTAATTGAAAATTTCGGTCTTGATGGTTTTGTCCTTGGCCACTGTATGGTCTCATTATATGTTCTGAAAGGCCGAATGCCTTATCAGCCACTATGACATGAGGTAGTATCGGCTCTGTAATGTTTGGAAGAGTCCTCCAACCCGGAATTCCAAATCGACCTCCGTGTATGTGACGGCCCATGGCGGATTTTCTAAAAATGTGAGAATACCCTTGACTGCCCAATATGCTCCAACGTCAACACATATACATTTCGATTTGGCACCTGCTAGTGCAAGCAACACTATATGGAAAAATATTTCTTGTAATTAAAATACACAGATCCAGACTTAGGTGTTTTTTTTTTTTGACGTGTACATGTCTGCCGTCCAACGCTCCAATACAGTTGGGGAAGTTAGTTTTTGTCCCGCTCCTCCGCCATGGTGGGAAGGTGAACACGGCTACACACAATGGGGCAGAACCACGTACCTTTGCGCCAGGCGCAGCGTATCTAAGATACACTACGCCGCCGTAACTTTATTATTATTTTTTTGAATCCTCAAAGAATTTGCGCCGTAAGTTATGGCGGCGTAGTGTATTTTTGGTGGCGTAATGGCGCGGAATTCAAATGGATGTAAAGGGGCGTGTTTGATGTTAATACGTCGTGACCCGACGTAAACAACGTTATCCCAGTGCGCATGCTCGAAATTAACCCGGAACAAGCCAATGCTCGCGACGGTGACGTCATTCTACGCAAATCCCTATTCGCGAACGACTTGCGCAAACGACGTAAAAAAATCTAAATTGTACGCGGGAACGCCGGCCATACTTAACATGGAGTATGCCTCATAACAGCAGCTTTAACTATACGCGGGGATCGCCGTAACTAGCTAATTTGCATACTCGACGCAGAATTCGACGGAAACGCCACCTAGCGGCCGCTGAAAAATTGCAGCTTAGATCCGACGGCGTACTAAGACGTACGCCAGTCGGATCTAGCCGAGATGCCGTTGTATCTTGTTTTGAGGATACAAAACAAAGATACGACACGCAAAATTTGAAATTACGCCGGCGTATCAAGAGATACGCCGGCGTAATATCTTTGTGGATCTGCCCCTATAAGTGCAGCAATTTAGGTCTCGTGTTCAGATGAATGTTTTTGGTTTATTGGAGAAATGTTTTATGGTTCAGTGTTGTCCATCGAACGCCAAGGCATTTTTTTTTTTTTTTTTTACTATTAGATCAAATGGAAATTCCTGATTGGTCTCATAGATCAAAAAAAAGGAGGGCGCACCCTACCTTGTGCATTACCAATGGTAGAGTTTTAATAAGAGCATAAAAACAATGTTTATACTCACAAACGAGCATGTAAGGAAAGCTTGGTATGACTGCGTCTCTGGACACCTGCAACCTGGACCTGATGTCAAAGGGGGTCAGAGGACATCCCAAACTACTGACGCGTTTCAAGGGCAAACCCTTTTCCTCAGAGCCTGGATGGCCAATGGCTAGTCTCTCCTGATTGCCTCTATATGTATCCATGTGCCCACGCCCCAAACGACACCCTCCAGACAAGGTCACACCCACCTATATGGACTAGCTCCATCTGGTGTCTCAGCTCACATAAAATACATTCCTATTCTCAAATGGGATAGAATAGCCTCCCATCTATAATCAATGGATGTATTCTGAAGTAGGCTTAATATAGATAGAGTGCCCCCCAGGAATGGCCCACCGCATCATGCCTCGATATCACAGTCCCTACAGATTGATAGGGGGAAGTGGTATGAAGAGAATTCAGGCTGGGTGGTGTCGCTCTAAAGCCTGTATACTACAGGAGCCAGAGACCTCCTAGTGTGCTGGGTGGACCGCACACCGTCCCATAGCCAGGAAGTGTGGGGGTGTTTGCGTTCCACCCACCAGTTCTGGGCATCACTACCGCTTCTGTGCACACCTCTGGCCAATGCCATGTGTGCAGGCGGTGTGGCCAGGAAGCGCAAGCGTCTTTGCTTCCCACCCGCCACTTCCAGCCGTCCACGGAGTCGCTACTGCTCATGCGCACACCTCCGGCCAATGTCTTCGTTCCACCCGCCACTTCTGGCCACCTTTAGACATTGTTTCCGCCCGGAATTATAGCCACTTTGCTCGTATCCCAGCCCTGCAGATATGTGCGCACGGCACAATCGTACACATGCACACCAACACTGTCCCATTACCTGGATATCTCTCCCAGCGGCCCAATGATGAATTTCATCGCAGAAGATTATTACGGTTTTGGTCTCACATAGATCACTCCTACAGTCCACTCTTGCCTATCCTCAATATGTACAAGGGCATGACAGGTTTTCATTGGAAGTTTCACAGAGACAACTGTTCTTTACCGATGTGCATTTTCTTGTTATGATCCAATGCAGATAGTTGTGTTTTAACAACCATGTTATCACCTGAGATAGTAACACTTTTGGGTCTGTATTTTCAGAGCGCTACTATAATAATTTTTTAGTTCCGCCTTTATGACAGAAGTGAGAGATCTTTTAGATCCCACAATAGTCTTGGATCACGTATGATGTCCTTACTCAGTTGTAGAGTAATGTTCCATCTCACCATTTTTTTCTTTGTTGAGCGGCTGCATTTGTTGTCAAATGCAGCTGCAGTTGTTGGTGTGGCATGCCGGTGTCCTGTCAATATGGGTCCCCTGTTGGATAATAGAAAATAAAAGAATCGTTGAATCCACACTCCCTTTGGAGATCATCTAAATAATTAATTGAAGTACCGGCCGATTTGCCAGGACTAGGCGGGATACCTGTCAAAGCAAAACAAGCTATATAAAAAGGTATGGGGGGATTGTACACAGACAGTAGAGAGGGAGAAGAGAAGAGATGTCGGACCTGGGATCAGAGGAGTTTGAGGAGGAGCACAAGCCTGACCTCGGGGAATATGAAGGGGAGCGGAATGAAGTGGAGGAGAGACACGGTCAGGGTAAAACACGTTTTCCAAACGGTGACACCTATGAAGGGTTATATGAGAAAGGGAAGAGACACGGCCAGGGAACTTACCGATTCCGGAACGGCTCGCGGTACATCGGAGATTATCACCAGAACCGGAAACAAGGCGCCTGGACCTTCATGTATCCTGATGGGTCCAAATATGAAGGTGATTGGGTGGATGACCAGCAACAGGGACAAGAAGTCTACACCTATCCCAACGGAGACACCTACAGCGGAGACTGATTCTCCCACCAGAGGCACGGACAAGGCGTGTACACGGACACGGGATCGAAGTAGTTGTGTTTTACCAACCATGTCATCACCTGAGATAGTAACACTTTTGGGTCGGTATTTTCAGAGCGCTAGTATAATTATTTTTTTAGTTCCCCTTTATAACAGAAGTGAGAGATCTTTTAGATCCCACAATAGTCTTGGGTCACATATGATGTCTTTACTCAGTTGTAGAGTAATGTTCCATCTCACCATTTTTTTCTTTGGTGAGCGGCTGCATTTGTTGTCATAGAGCACCTTGGTGTATATTGAGTCAATTTAAACCAAATAATTCCATTTCCCTACAAGTGTATCCAGGTTTGTTTGACAAGTTCACTGAATGCCCACCGTAAGGAATTGTAAATTGGATTGGTCAGTTCACCACAACCCCTTCTCCAATCAAACTATGCGTTTTCCACCTGATTTATCAATGGGCCAAACCTTACATTGGTGTTGCATGCCGGTGTCCTGTCGATATGGGTCCCCTGTTGGATAATAGAAAATAAAAGAATCGTTGAATCCACACTCCCTTTGGAGATCATCTAAATAATTAATTGAAGTACCGGACGATTTGCCAGGGCTAGACGTGATACCTGTCAAAGCAAAACAAGCTATATAAAAAGGTATTGGGGGAGTGTACACAGACAGTAGAGAGGGAGAAGAGAAGAGATGTCGGACCTGGGATCAGAGGAGTTTGAGGAGGAACACGAGCCTGACCTCGGGGAATATGAAGGGGAGCGGAATGAAGTGGAGGAGAGACACGGTCAGGGTGAAGCACGTTTGCCGAACGGTGACACCTATGAAGGGTTATATGAGAAAGGGAAGAGACACGGCCAGGGAACTTACCGATTCCGGAACGGCTCGCGGTACATCGGCGATTATCACCAGAACCGGAAACAAGGCGCCGGGACCTTCATGTATCCCGATGGGTCCAAATATGAAGGTGATTGGGTGGATGATCAGCGGCAGGGACAAGGAGTCTACACCTATCCCAACGGAGACACCTACAGCGGAGACTGGTTCTCCCACCAGAGGCACGGACAAGGCGTGTACACGGACACGGGATCGAATATCGGCACCTGGGTGAACGGTAAGCAGGACAGAGCCGGAGAACTCGTTCTTCTCAATCTCTGCTACCAGGGGAAGTTCTCCAACACCGCGATGCTCGGTCCTGGGAAGTACATATTTGACATCGGCTGTGAGCAGCACGGGACCTACGTCCAGGTGGAACAGGAAAAGGAGGAGGAGGAGGAGGAAGTGGAGGAGCCTCTGGCAGTGACGGCAACACAATGGAACACGGAGAGGATCACCAGCCTGACTACCTGGTCCCCCACAGAAGTGGTGCCACCCCCAGCTCCAGTGGTTTGAGAGCCGGCTATACTGAAAGATATAGACTATATAAAAATGTAAATATATAAAAAATACATGAAAAAAAAAAATATATATATATATATACATTAAAAAACATATACATAAAAATCTATAAAATAAGGGAGTTATATATAAAAAATTATATATATAAAAAAAAAAAATATAAATATATATATATATATATATATATATATATATATATATATATATATATATATATATATATATATATATATATATATATATATATATATATATATATATATATATATATATATATAAAAAATGTGTTGAAGCATATATATAGAAGACTATGGTTATGTAGTTAACATTACTCTGAAAAAGAGAACCGGTTTAAGGATCACAAAAACCGGTGAAGTCAACCGTCTACTGTGTGCAGAGGTACGGGGACATGAATCCTGATTAAACGATAGGAGAGGCACAGGACAAGTGAGCTGAGAGATACCTAATACATAGGCAACAATGTATCAGATGTAGACAAAGAGTGGGTCTGTGTACGGGTAGTAAGGTGAGGTAGACCATACAGACAGGCTAAAAAAAGGGTCGTTAAAAAGCATTAAAACTCAATAGTCACTAATAAAGCAGTTTGTCAAGGTCAACGTTTAACCCTTTCGGTACTAGTGTGCCAGCCATGTATATCCATTCGGTTTCGCGTTTGGATAGTTCTCTTACATAATTACATCCTCTCCATGAGGGTCCAACATGGTCTACCCCCCAAAACTTCAGGCCGGCGGGGTTACTGTCATAATGCAATTTAAAATGTAGTGATACATTATGATCCTTGTACCCTAGTTTAATATTGGCCACATGTTCGGCTATTCTGATTTTTAGTTTTCTTTTGGGTCTACCGATATACATGAGTTTGCAGGGACATTCCAGCATGTACACTTACCTTGTATCCTTGTAGTTGCCCCAGGGACATTAATTACATTATGTCTTTTGTGGCTTATTGCCACAGTAAGTTGGCTTTGTCTGCCAGTACCATTAAGATTTATTTGTCAGGCATTCAGCATTTTAGGTCCTTGCATTCTCCCGACAGTCCATCTATTTTTGCTGCTCACCCGCTGAAAGCCATGCTGAGGGGGATCCAGAGGTCCCAGGGGAGGTCTCAGTTGTCTCGGCAACCGGTTACGGGTCAGATTTTCCGTGACATGTCAGGCCTCGTACACACGGCCGAGGAACTCGACGTGCCAAACACGTCGAGTTCCTCGGCGAGTTGAGTTCTCCCATAGAACAACGAGAAAATAGAGAACATGTTCTCTATTTTCTCGACGAGTTCCTCGGCGGCTCCATCAGGCCGAAAGTGTACACACGACAGAGTTTCTCGGCAGAATCCGGCTCTGACCGAGTTTCTCGCTGAATTCTGCCGAGAAACTCTGTCGTGTGTATGAGGCCTCAGACATACTGTCTCCTTCCCCTTTTGGCGCAGGTCCCAGCTTGGTTCTCAAAGCAGCTATCTATCTTAGCTTCTTCGGGTTTCTCCGCCCCGGAGAAGTATCCCAGGCCAGCGGTCAGGCGCCTGTTCTGCTCAGAGGGAGTCTCACCAGGTTTCCTGAACATTTTGAATTACAACTTCCCAACAATAAGAATAGGCAAACGGGGCAGGGGTTTGTCATCAAGTACTACCGAACCAATAGAACATGGTGCCCGGTGGAAGTGCTTGACTCCCTTTGCAATTTGTTTGCAGGCGCTCCTTTAAGTAGCCCGCTGCTCCCCTTTCCTACACGTCCAATTACTTCAAAACAATTCATTTCGCATATTAGGATTTTACTCGCCAAGTTAGGGTTAGATCCAAAGCGCTTTTCTGGACATTCATTTAGGATTGGGGCAGCATCCGTAGCCTCCAAGCAGGGGGTCCCGTCGTATATCATTAAGCACATGGGGCGCTGGAGGTCCTCCTGCTACAGCAGATACATTCCTGAACCCTGTACGGAGGTTAGCAGGGTGTTTGTCTCATTGTTAGATTAAGTGGTATCCATTCAATAAAGTTCTTTACTTACCTACATTTGTGTCTTTTTGCCCTCTTTTAGGCGTACCGACCAGCTAGGCCAAGGCACACCGCAGGTCTTGGTCATTAGGGTTATCTCATATCACGAGGGAAGACGCTGACTACAAGTCAGAAGGCTGGCCGCAGGCTAGCCTGGATTTGTAGGAGGAGTCTGGGAGGTATAAATCTCTCCTCCTCCTGCAGGTCCCTCGTCGGCTTGGCGACGTGATAAAAGATTTGACTTGAAACTGGATTCCATTGGATGTGGCAATAAAGGAGTCAATTGAACCTCTTGACCTATCTGCTTCTTTACAGGGGAGGCATTTTTTACAGGGAAAGAAACCATCCTTGTCCCATATAGATGGGGGTTTCTTTGGAGGGTCGAGAACCTTTTTCACAACTTTGTCACCGAAACTCACGGCCTTCACAGGCATATCCTATTCTTAGGTAAAACACTTAATACGGTCCTTCCAACAAAACCAGGCTTTATATACAGATATAAAGCCTGGTTTTGTTGGAAGGACCGTATTAAGTGTTTTACCTAAGAACAGGATATGCCAGTGATTTTTGAAAATCTTTTCTATTTCTTTATACTGGCTATGGTAACCAGAGATGAAGCTCCATTCATGTATATTTTGCTTGATTTGGGATTGACTTGTGGATAGGCAACTAGATCTGGGTAGTATTGTTAATTCCTCAATGATCTTATTCAAATGATTGTTTTTATAGCCCTTTTCCACAAACTTTCCTTTAAGCAACTGGGCCTGTGATTCAAAGTCCACATCACTACTACAATTGCGTTTTACTCGCATCGATTGACCTTTAGGGATATTCCTCAGCCACATAGGGTGGTGGCCACTTTGCATAGGTAAAAAACTTTTGGAGTCAGTCGGTTTAAAGTACACCTTGGTGCCTAATTTGTTCTCATTTCTAAATATGTTGAGATCTAGAAAGTGGATACTCTGTTAATTGTATTCACTGGTTAAGCAAATATTGCGAGTGTTTGTGTTAAGATCCTTTAAAAAAGCTTCCAATGTCAAAAGGGGACCTGCCCAGATAAAAAACAGATTGTCAATATAACGACGGTAAAATATTAATTCCCTCCGTGCTATATTAAAAATCGTTTTGTCCTCCCACTCAGCCATAAAAAGATTTGCTATACTGGGGGCAAATTTGGCCCCCATAGCAACACCCTTACTCTGTAGATAAAAACAATCATTATACCAAAAGAAATTATGTCCTAAGCAAAAATCCAAGCAGTTGCGTAGGAATACTTTAACAGTATGTGATATGTCATCTCTTTTGGAAAGGGCCCAATTCAGTGCTAGAAGAGCATCATCATGTTGGATTATCGTGTACAACGATGAGACATCCGCCGTTACTAAATATACATGGTTCAATCCTGTTGGGTCTATCCCCTGTAGTTGGATAAGAAGTTCTTTCGTATCTCTCAGATAGGCTCTAGTGACTTTTTTGGAGGTGATGGTCGAGGAATTGGCCCAGACGAGATGTGATGGAGCCTATTCCGTTCACTATCGGTCTTGCAGGTGGGCGTTGTACATCTTTGTGAATTTTATGGTAGTGTATAAATCGTCGGTATCCGACTGCTGCTAGGGATCAAGTATTTCCTCTCCTTATTAGAAATTGCATATGACCGGTATCCCGCCTGTACCAGATCTTGTAAATTCCTTTCATACTGTGTTGTAGGGTCCTTCTTCAATCTAAGTGGTTGAGTCAGACAGCATGTTGGTCATTTGTGAATGATAAAATTCTTTACTTAACCACTTGACCACTGGGCACGAAAACCCCCTTAATCACCAGACCAATTTTCAGCTTTCAGTGCTCTCACAATTTGAATGACAATTACTCAGTCATACAACATTGTACCCATCTGAAATTTTTGTCCTTTTTTTCACACAAACAGAGCTTTCTTTTGGTGGTATTTGATCACCTCTGCGGTTTTTATTTTTTGCGCTATAAAAGAAAAAAGACTGAAAATTCTGTAAAAAAAAAAAAAAAAAAATCTAGTTTCTGTCATATTAGCAGGTTATTTCTCACACACAGCATATGCATACTACAAATTACACCCCAAAACACATTCTGCTATTCCTCCCGAGTATAGCGATACCACATGTGTGCGACTTTTACACAGCGTGGCCACATAGAGAGGCCCAACATGCAGGGAGCACCATCAGGCGTTCTGGAGCACCCAGGCCAATTTTGACATTTCTCTCCTACATGTAAAAATCATCATTTATTTGCTAAAAAATTACATAGAACCCCAAAACATTATATATGCTTTTTTTTCAAAGACCCTAGAGAATACAATGGCGGTTGTTGCAACTTTTTATCTTGCACGGTATTTTCGCAGCAATTTTTTGAACGCGTGTTTTTAAAAAAAAAACAGTTTTGTGCTTAAAAAAAAACAAAACAGTAAAGTTAGCCCAATGTTTTTGCATAATATGAAAGATGAAGTTACGCCAAGTAAATAGATACCCAACATGTTACCCTTCAAAATTGCACACGCTCGTGAAATTGCGCCAAACGTTGCTACTTAAAAATCCCCATAGGCGACGTATTGCAAGGTATTGGAGTATTGAGGGTATTGCGGAGTATGGGGGGGGGTATTGCAGAGTATGGGGGGGGGGGTATTGCAGAGTATGGGGGGGGGGGTATTGCAGAGTATGGGGGTGGGTATTGCAGAGTATGGGGGGGTGGGTATTGCAGAGTATGGGGGGGTGGGGTATTGCAGAGTATGGGGTGGGGTATTGCAGAGTATGGGGGGGGTATTGCAGAGTATGGGGGGGGGGGTATTGCAGAGTATGGGGGGGGGGGTATTGCAGAGTATGGGGTGGGGTATTGCAGAGTATTGCACTCATACTTTAGCGCTTATTATTTTTATATTGCAGAGTATTGCGCAGGGATGGCTGGATCTGTGACTGCAATTGTCACAGATCCAGCCCACAGTGCGGCAGCTGCTGCTGCCGCCCGCTCCCCCCCCCTCCCTCTCCTCTCACACTGTACCGAACGGTACAGAGAGGGAGGTACTGGCGTCATTACATGACGCCGGTTTGTTTACAAGTGATCGCGCCGTCATTGGACGACGCGATCACGTGGTAAGGAGCCGCTTCCATTGGCTCCTTACCGCGATCCGTGTTGCTGCGGGTCCCGTGGACCCGCCGAGCGCCGGTGATCGCGTGTGCGCGCCCGCTCGGGCGCGCAATTCTGACTCTCTGGGAGGACGTATATTGACGCCCTCCTAGAGTTAGGGAACCGCCTTGTAGCCGTATTTTGGCTATAGGGCGGTTACCAAGTGGTTAAAATGACTACACCTCCTCCTTTATCTGCTGGTCTTATCACCATGTCTTTTCTTTTCTCCAATAATTCAATTCCGTCCCTTATTGACATTCTTTTTAGGTTTGACATGTTCTAGGTCGCGAAGTAGAAGTCCCTTAAAAACATCTAGAGGTTGGTTTGATCCTACTAGGGGGTTAAAAAGTAATTTTGTTCCGTAGGCCACTGTCCGTTGGTGGTGTTGGTATTCTACTCGTAACACTGGGGTATTTGTTCAGAAAATATTTCTTCATGTTCAATTTCCTAGTGTACTTACTGTATGAATATCAATAAAAACATTGAATTTATTAATTGGACGGTTCAGTCCACATTTCAGCCCCAAATTTAAAATATTAGTCTCCTTGTCAGTTAAAATGGTATCTGTCAGATTAAAAATGCCTCCTAGTCGTAGTCTCTCAGTCTTCTTTTTTTGTTGTTCCTTGGTCCGTCTCCCGGCTCTACATCCTCTGGATCTCTTCTCCAGGGACCGGGTTGGGGACCTCTTTCTTGATCTGGATATGGTTGGTCTCTCCATTGTGGGTCCCTGTATGATGGACCCTGATTGGGGTCCCTGTATTTATTGAGTGTGATGTTGAGGGTGCGTCGAGGATCTCCCCCTGTGTCCTGATGCCCCCCTGCCCCTTTTCTGCCAACCCCGGCCCCTCCCTAAAAAAGGGCTTGGTGATGGGTACCTTTGTCAAAAATCCTCCTCACGTAGGGGTTCATATCTGTTATAAACAGGCACTTGGCAGTATGTGTCCGTGGGAGGTGGTCTTTGGTTGTGGCTGGATGGCCCTGGATTCCTACCCCTACCTCTTGCTTGATTAGAGTCATTCCTTGTAGGGGTGGAATGGTTGGTGGGTATATGAGTGAACCCTGGGTTTCTACCATTGTCATACTGTGGTATAACACTGGAAATAGGTTGGGTTCCTCCAGTGGCCTGTTCCTGTTGGGTTTCCATAGTATTTGCTTCGTTCTCCCTAGCTTCAGTAGTATTATTTTGTTGCCAGAGGTAGATAGAGTTCATCTTAAAGTCTTCCAAATCTCGGTGGAACTTCTTGATCTTAGTCTTTTGAGTCTCTTTATCAACTTTTTCTAGCCGCTTCTTTAAGCGGGTATTAAAGTCTATCACCTGTTGAGAGTCTTTGATAGGGTCTAGTAGTGACTGAATCTTTGCCTCCAACTTTGTCATTTTCCTTCTCTTTCTTCTTAAAATCAGATCCTGTAGTTTGAGACCTACAACGTTAAAAAATTCAAGCCACTCCACCGTGGAGTCTCTGTCATCAAGCCCATCCTGGGGTATTACCTCCCATCTAAGGCTCCGTATGATAATCTGCTCCTTAAGGTATTGTTCAAGAGTGCAGATATCCCACCATGTTCTAACTTGTTTTTCAAGTGTATTGCCCAAGGTGGTTAAAATAGTGTTGTAATTAGTTTGTGTAGTAGTTAGTTCATTCACAGTGAAAATGGTATTTACATCCAAGTTCCTGTCACTAAGGAAGCGTAGTGCATCCATGGCAGCCAAGGAAGAATTATATAAATATAAATAAATATATAAAAAATATAGAGAAAAGGGTGCAACAAACGTGGCCTAGTATTGCACTTCCGGCGCCAGATAACAGTATAACACTTTTTACCAAAGTGAAAGTGGGGTGGTGTAAAATACTCAGAGGTATGAAGAAAATACCAGTACTGAGAGTGGTAATAATCTAGAAAATCAGCTATTTAAATTAAATGGAATAAACCATTCAAAAGAATAAAAACAAAGTATCTATATATTGTGTGAACTAGTGTTCAAAAGATAAAACAACGCTGTGAGTTGGTGAGTGTCCAGCTCAGATAAAAACTATCCTGGAGATCAGTGATGATTTGGGAGGTGATCAGAGAAGGTGTAAGTGCACCATACACCTAAAAAGATTCACCCCTAATGTAACAGACCAATATATATAGGACGGACCAATATTGTTTGATAATCTCGTGGATTTGTGTGTCCTGTTTGGAAAACCACATAATGATTCTTGTGGCGTTATTGGACACAAGTAGTTTTTGGCTGTGCTTTAAAGAGAAGATCATTACGAAACTTGAGAAACACTTTGTTGTAAGCTTTTCTCGGGCAGGATTTGCTGTAGCCCCTATCGAGGAGTCTAGCTTGCATTTTCCCGGCTTCCTCTTTAAAAGTATAATTGAAGCAATTTCTGCGAAGGCGCAGATATTGGCCATAAGGTATTGAGTCTTAAAAACCCGGGGGATGGAAACTAGCAGCGTGCAACAATGTGTTTCCAGCCATAGCTTTGCGGAACAGTGTGCTGCCTAGTCTGCCAGATGGAGTGGTGAAAACCTTTTGCGTCAAGGAAATCCAAAACATTTTTGTCATGCATCATGTTAAATTTCAAGTTGTATGAGTTGATATTGATCAAATCAAGAAATTAAAAAAGTAGTTTCTCTGACCCTTCCCAGACAACGAAGATGTCGTCGATATACCTTAGCCCTATCAAAATATGGCTAGTGTAATTGACAAGGTCCTCGCTGTCCAGGAGAGACTGCTCCCACTCCCCCAGGTACAGATAGGCATAGGATGGGGCACACAATGTCCCCATCGCTACGCCTTGTACCTGGAGGTAGTGGGAGCCGTCAAAGAGAAAGGCGTTGTGGTGGAGGATGAACTCCAAACCATCATGAATAAAACCGTTAAGGGCTTTGTTGTAGCGAGATCTCTGCTGGAGGCCAGACCTTTGGTATTAGGAATTGAACTGTATAGAGCTTCTATATCAATTGCAACTAGGATAAATTCTGCTGTATGGGGCAATTCATCAATTGTTTGTAAAAAATGAATTGTATCTTTTGTAAAAGGGGGTAAGGTCAGTACAAAAGGATATAGGTACGCATCTATTACTCTTCTGAGATTCTCAGTGATGCTACCATTGCCCGAGACTATGGGGCGTCCAGTGGGCTCGGTTGGGTTTTTGTGGATCTTGGGTAAACTGTAGAACGTAGCCACCCGTGGGTGGCGAGTCCTAATGTATTCCCATAGATCCTATAAGATGGCCCCGTGGGTATGAGCTTGGTCAATGAATTCATAGAATTCCTTGTTAAATCTATCTAGAAGGGTAGCCGAGATAGGTTTATACCAAGAACGGTTCGCTAGGATTTTTAGGCAAATGGTCTGGTAATGGGAATTGTCCATTACAACAACGTTACCGCCTTTGTCAGAGGCCTTGATAAGGATTGATTGATTTTTGCAAAGGTCATCTAGGGCCAAGTTTTCATCTAATGTTAAATTTTTGGGAGAAGATTTTTCTATGCACAATTTACAAATGTCATTCACAGTCGATTGAAAAAAAAAAAAAATGCTATATTGGGGTACAGGTTGGATGGAGGAAATTTGATGGATGTTTTTTTTTTTTAAAGCAAAATAGGATTGAGAGTTGATTTATTTATATCTTCCAAGATTGTGTCAAGATCGATCTGGTCAATTAGATCGATAGTGTTGTTTTCCTGGAACAAAATTGTTAGATCACGTAAAGCTAACAAAAATGTCGATATTTGATTCTGGACAGAAACTTAATCACTTGCCGCCTGCCAATGACATATTGATGTCGGCAAAGTGGTTGTAGAATCCTGACTGGACGTCATATGACGTCCTCAGGATTTTGAGCCGCTGCGCGCCCCTGGGGGCGCGCATCACGGCGATCGTTGTTGCGGGGTGTCAGTCTGACACCCCGCAACACCGATCAAGGTAAAGAGTCTCTCACAGAGACTCTTTACCACGTGATCAGCCGTGTCCAATCACGGCTGATCACGATGTCAATAGGAAAAGACAGTAATCGGCTTTTCCTCACTCGCGTCAGACGCGAGTTGAGGAGAGCCGATCGGCTGCTCCTGTGACAGGGGGGGTTTGTGCTGATCGATTATCAGCACAGCCCCCCAGAGGAAGCCCACTGGACCACCGGGGATGCCCACTGGCCACCAGGGATGCCTACTAGACCACCAGGGATTAAAACAAAAGGTATGCCACTCTAGACCACCAGGGATGAGAAGGACACAAACAATGGATGCCAATCAGTCCCGCAATGGATGCCAATCAGTGCCCACAATGGGCATCACTGATTGGCAGGCATTGTTTGGCACTGATTGGCATCCATTAGTACAACACATACGATAGTGCCCATCTGTGCCGCCTATCAGTGCCCATCCGTGCCGCCTATCCGTGCCCAGCAGTGCCACCTATATGTGCCCATCTGTGCCACCTATCCATGCCCATCTGTGCCGCCTATCCGTGCCGCCCATCAGTGCCACATATTAGTGCCCATCACATCAGTGCCACCTTATCGGTGCCCATCAGTGCCGCCTTTTCAGTGCCCGTCAGTGCAGTACCATCAGTGCCCATCAGTGAAGGGGAAAACATACTTATTTACAATGTTTTATAACAGAAACAAAAAAAAATCTAAATTTTTGGTCAGTTTTTTATTTTTTTTGCAGAAAATAAATATCCCAGAGGTGATCAAATACCACCAAAAGAAAGCTCTATTTGTGGGTACAAAATGTTAAAAAAAAATTGGGTACAATGTAGCACGAGCGCGCAATTGTCATTCAAAGTGCAACGGCGCTGAAAACTAAAAATTGGCCTGGGCGGGAAGGTGTATAAGTGCCCTGTATGGAAGTGGTTAAACCATGTGATAGGAGGCTGGTTTCTGACCCAGAAAGGGGGTAAGATGATAAATGTATGACTCTTGGAGGTTCCATTTGAACCCTGGGGGAGTGCAGACTCCCCCCCCCCCCTCCCTTGGTTTGGGGGAAATCACAGCTCCCCGTATGGAGTTTAAAGTTTTAGCCAATGTTGATTTGGAAGATACAATGGATGGTGCATTGATGTCTGCAGAGCGAGAGGTATCAGAGATTCCAGAATCTAATAGAGTCTCAGCACTGGAATCCATCTTCGTTTGGAGTGAAGAGCTGGAACCAGCTTGTGAATTATCGCTGGTTGGCAATGAGTCAGTATCGGTAATATGCTTTTTATTTGCTTGTTCAAAGGAGCCCCGATTGTTACGGCTTCTCTTCTGTCTAGCTTTGTTCTTTACGGTGGGATCCCTTTCCTGTTGGCCCTTAAACTGACCTTGTGATTGGGAGAGATCAGGATTTGATCTCGACTCTCTCAATTGGGAATTTTTCTTTGCAGTTTGTGTGTTAGTGGTCTGCCATTTATAAGCACGCCCCTCCGAGAAGCCAAGTCACAGCAAAATTTTAATTATTTTTTATGTAAAATACTTTTGTTGAAAATAGATACTTTTTTTTTTAGTTTGGTTTGTAATTTGGGAAAGAGCGGATGATCTCTGAAAGGTGCCAGCTCTATCTCCAAATTATTGATATCACTGTCAAGAGAGTCAATTTTGTTTATTGTACTCTTTAGTTAAAATGAGCATCCTCTCCCTAGAACAAGATTTCAGGTTTTCTTCCCATTCTTTTTTACACTCCTGGCTAATAGGTTCTACATTGGGAAAAATGTGTATAGGTAACCCAAAAGGGTTAATGGATTATCTTACATACCGATCAAAAGTTTTTACATGCCAAAAAAGAGCGGACTTTTTCTCTAGGATTCGACCTAGCTTTTGAAATAGTGATCGTAGCTGATGTAACGGTCACCACCGTTTTACGATATTCCATCCATCAACCACAACAGCTTATCTGACACTCCAACCAACAGGACCCGATCCATCCCATTTCCCAGAATAACCGAGACTCACACAGCTCTGGGTTCTGGTTTCAAATGAATGACATCTATAATGGTATGCTCTCAGGGTTTTATACAGTTCAAGCATGAAAGGAACAAAGAGACTCTCCACCCCCCTCATCACACACTGGGGCTTCAATACACCTTCAGATAGGCTAATTACTAATCAGTATCCAGACATTTCGGCGCCAGGCTGACCTAATTACTACACCTGAGAAGTCACATTCCACATCTTAGACAGACGTTCTGTCGCCGCATACAGCTTGACAAGTTCCATTCCACATCTTATGTCAATAGAATTCACACAAAGCAGCATCACACAATGAAAGGTCTTTCAGGAGCCAGCCTCATTTAGCATGTCAACAGTCTACACAGAGGAATGAGTCACTATTGACCGGTTGGGTCAACATTAACCAACAACTTGCAATATCTCAAGATCCCGCAATATGAACTATCAGTAATGTCCCATCTCATGTAATTTCTAATTAATATTTCTCAGTCACCCTATGCCCAAAAGGGACACAGGGTGACCCTAGACACAAGAGTTATTAGTGACGCTGGCACAGGAGAACCCCTCATCCTTCCAAAGTCTCTGTTTGTCATGGGTCATTCCGTTACAGCTGAGTATCAGTTTGATCCCCTTTCCCATATTCTGTTTCATAACCGGACATCAGGTTAATCCATTCACTGCCCTGAAAAGAATAGAAATGGTTTGTCAAAATGAATCAAACAAAAGCTGGATAAATACAAAAAACTAAAGCTCATGTCCTGGGTCCATGGGTATCAAACCCTGGGGAACAGGTGTTTAGCCACCCAAAATAAATGTTTGCAAAGAAAAGGTATTGCAACCCATGGATAAAGGATGCTGCACACCCCTGATAATACTTGGAAAAAAGGAAATTTACCCCTAGGGGCTTTGTGTTGCAGCACGGTATAAATATTATACAAGTTTAGTAAAAAAAAGTATGAATTTATTTAAATAAATATGATTATCAAAAAGAGCCCCAAAAATAGGACTCAAAACATGAGCTTTGACAGAAAAAAATCAATCAAAGAAAAACATGTCTGCTGAGTTCTATCCCTCGTCAGCCATACCGATCCATCTTCGGTACGTTTATCTTTGTGTCTCTAGCTAGGTAGTTGGGGATGCTCTAATTGTGTGATTATTTACTAATTGTACTTGTTTGTATCTGTTTCAGTTTTACTCTGTCTTGTACTAATAAAAGTTCATAAGGATTCTGCGCCTACTGGAATGCATTGGTATGAGAAGAGTTATCAGTGTGCCCGAATACACCTCAGTCACGTGTACTGAGGGGCATAACAAACTGGTGGATTAGGGAAAAATTCCTATTTGATAAGTTGGGCTTATTCTTTTATTAGAACCACTAAAATGTTTCTCGGTTTATATTCCTTTAATTTATTTTCATATTTTCATATTGTTTTTATATCAATACATTATATATGCATGTATGAAATTTATGTATCACAATAAGCGCATATTTTCCTTATAAAACATTTGTTAATGTCGTTTCTCAGTCTGGAAGCCAAGTTTTTATGGACATACTGAAAGCTATTCCCCTTCCTCACTCCTAATTACGGCCCCTCCTTTATGTTGAATTCCTGGACACTTCACTCTGAGGCTTGTGTGGACATACAGATGGACTTTTTCGAGAGGAAGCCAACCCATCCCCCAGTGCATTCCTAAATGAACTATGTGTCTCGTGACTTTGGAAGGAAATTCTCGCCTTCGATGACTGAAGGAACTTTGAATTGTGTAATAAGAGACTGGGTGTAATCAGTGGGTGTGACATGTATGGGTTGACCAATGAGAATGCATTTTTGTGATGTTGTATGTTTAATAAAACAGGACTCGCTCGCTCTCTTGGCTGGCCATGTTGAAAGGTGAGCATGTAGATTTTCTTGTCTGATTTTGCATGCTTTCCTTAATTTGAAACCAGCCACAGAAATTGGTAACCCTGAGATTGTATCAGGAAATCAATTTAATTAATGAGTCATCATCAAAACTGCCTGCCTGTATTGGAGGTTCGGGCAGACAACTACACAGGCAGTCCGCAGGAACGTGTAATTACACCCACAATCTGCTGACCGTGGGTGCAATGCTTTACAGGCTCCTAACAAAAAAAAAAAAAACTTTTTTTATTTTTTTTCACCTGCAAAAAAATGTGCATTCTTGGTGAATTTCTCATTTTAAGGCTAACCCAAAACCCTGCGTAAAAAAAAAAAAAATGTGTAAATGACTGACATTATTTTATGGAAGGGAAGAAATAAGGCAAACTTTAACCTCCTACCTCACTAGTTTCTAATAATGTCGGATGGTGTGGTAAATTTCAAAGCAAGGGTCGAGGCACAAGCCTGGATTGGAAGGGCACGTGGGACAGTGGTAACGAGTATTGCATCTTTTGCCATTTTTGCCACACACACGCGACACTTCTTCCTGGGGAATTTGCAGCTTGCTGTGATTGGGATAGGACACAACAAGTGTCTTTCTGTTAGTCTCCTGACATCCTCTGATTTCTGCAGGTTGTCTGGGGTCTGCTTGAAACATCAGGTGGTCTATATATATTTTTTCCTGGTACTGCAGGAAGGTGTCAATACCACCAGATTTTTTTTAATGAAGACAAATGAAATGTGGATAGCCACCTGGATAAGGTATATTGCAACTTTTTTGTACCAGGTTTTAAATTTCCTCAGCACCAGGTAAGGCTGCAAGATCTGGTCAGAGAGGTCAACTCCACCCATGTTTTTGTTGTAAGCAGGGCTTTTTTTTCTCAGAGAATAGGTGCAGGAACTCTCCCTTTTTGGAGTTACCCCGTCTTCACCACTAACTACCTCCAAACACCATTCCTTGGTCCCACCTCCCAGTACTGCCCCTTTAATTTGTTAATAACAAGAAAGCAGTAAAATAGATCCCCTGCAGGCAATAACAATAGACCACTCTCAACAAAATAAGACCCCCCCCCCTAGCAACAACAGACCCCCAGCAGCAACAAAAGATCTCCCTGCAGACAGTATCGATAGACCAACCAGCAGCCAGCTACAATAGAATTCTCCTTAACAGTAAACCCCTCTAGGCAACAACTGCCTCTCCCAGCAACAGAAAAAACCCATGGGAATGAATACAGAAATAATTAAACTATCGAATTATTTTACTGTGAGACCAATATTATATATATTTAATAAAATGTTTTATTTGTTGGTATAGGTGGCCGTAGCTCTTTAATTGTTGGTATTTTATACTGAACTATATTATGGCCAAAAACATTACTTTACAATACTTCTGAAACATACCATAACTCCATTAATTAGTTCAGCCATAACAGCTCGAACTAAATACTACATACTGTGAAGAAACATCCCCACACGCTGGGCTTTAACTAAAAGCCTGGCACCCCCACCCCGGCAACGGCCAACTCAACACAAGACTGTAAATCCAAATTAAATAAATCTAAAGCCACATTCGACAAATGAACATTGTCTGGGCGATAAAAACCTGGAAGACCATCCTCCATATCCACATGCCTAAAGGAAAGTCCCCCCACAGATGGCATACATTTAGCTACTGCTCTATTAACCTTTTTTTTTTATCTTCTCCAAGAACAGTAGTTCAGGAGACAACAACCACGCAATTCTAGTAGTAATTTCAGAGAAAATTAGTACCGTACTAGGGAGGACCAAATGTAACTGATACAAATCATCCTTAATTCTATTAATCAAATCCAGAGTTTTATAATGACCTAAATCATTACCCCCCAAATGGAAGAATTGGATGAGGCCATGAAGAATACAGTCTATTTACAGCAGGGCGCAAGTGGAACCACGACATTCCGCGTCTGCCGTACCAACAAACAAAAAATTGGTCTCTATCTAATCCTAAATTACTCCCATAAGAACGTACCGAAGCACGATGCTTAGCCCAAAATATATATGAATGACCCAAAATCCAAACGGCATGGTAAGACGTGCCTGCAACATATTTAGAAATAACAAAGATTAGGTCTAACATATGACTTAAAACAGTCGGACTTCCACCCACCCAGATCCTGGATCGCAGTGTCAGACAAACCAAGCCTATAAGCTTCGGTAGCCGCACCTATTCAGTGAAGTAACCTGCAAATGGCCAAGATTTAACTTGACCAAACATTTACGCAGGACAGCCGAAAATTGAAACTGGGTAAGCGGAAGTCCATCAACATGTACAATCGAGACTCGACTTTAGGACGAACTGAACAATAAGCAGCCATTAGCTGATATGCACAAATAGTACTATCAAAAACTTTGGTAATCACAATCAGCCGACCTTTTCCCAACTGATCAGTTTTACTACTCCTTAGAAGGATACAAATACTATCACCATTGAACTTTAAATCCGAGTAGAAAAGGCCATTACCCGCACCAGAGGATCTAGGCAACAGTTCAGAAATCCTAAAAGCGCCAAAAAAACACGCTAAACAACACCTTGAAAAGCCCAGCCTCATAAACAGACAAACGTACCTCATCAGTTGCCGCTATCAAGGCCCACAGCAGCTCCACAGTAACCGGAACCCGCGCATCCACCACAAATTTACTCTTCCGATACCCTTTCAGTACCTGTCTAACAGAAAATATTAAAAAGAAGACATTTAAACACAACATGACGTAGAAAAGCAAGTACAGGATGAGACTTTGAAGACATACAATTTATGGCGAAAACTACACCTTTATTATCGGAATGAAAGAGCAACCTAGAATTGCGAAACTTTTCGCCCCACAATTCCAAGGCAACTAGAATGGGAAAAATTTCCAAAAATACAATGGTTGATGTCAAACCTCTCTCAATCCAATCCACAGGCCAACTAGAAGCCGACCAATGCCCATCCCAGAAGACACCATAACTGCAAGACCCCGCAGCATCCGTAAAAAGGGGGAGTGCAGAAACATCACAGAATGGAGATTGCCAAAAACAACAACCATTAAAAGAAACCAGAAAACAATCCCATCAAGGAGCCATAATTGGATATAAGTTAAAATGTGTAAATGGATTCAGAGGCCTTTTGAACACGAGCATCCTGATGTCTTCCTTTGCCACTTTGAGATACATTCTCCCATGGGAGATATGCAATAAATGAGTGTTCATATGGATCGTGAGAAGATTATTTGAATTTTGTCATAGATATTTTGCTTGTACCTATATCTCAAGTGTAGCAACACGTTGTAGCTCCTCTTGTATTCGCTTGTCATGTATGTTGATGATGCTGTTTTATCTGCAACGCTGTTCCTTTTTTCTCAATAAAATCTTTATGGATGGAAAAAAAAAAGGAGACACTGTCAAGTGTCAGTGTTACTCAACAGAGAAATAACACCTAAAAAACAAAAAAACAATCCCAAACCTTCAAATCCTCTCTCAAATCACATGAAATCCTAACAAAATGCCAAGGGTCTTTCACTCCAGCTAAAGCCTTGTACAATCGTTTGGAAAAAACTCTCCCCACAGCTATGACCCTAGTAGCGAAAGCTACTAAACCCAACAAAGCCTGCAACGTACGCAAAGTAACCTTAGTCGTATGAGGTTTTTGGTTTCTTTAGATTTGAGTAAGCCTAACTTTCTCAGGAGGCAGGCGGAATTCCATCCTCTCAGCATCAATTGTGATACCAAGAAACTCCAGCGACGTGGTAGGCCAGACAGATTTTTCTTCTGCCAGAGGCACCCCAAATTTCCTACAAAGCATCCTAAATGCAGTAAAATACAAACAGTCGGCCGAGGAAGCTCCTATAAAAAGAAAATCGTCCAGATAGTGCACCAACGTAACCGAACACATGACAAGCGAAACTGACATTCCAAAAACGATGAAAACGTCTCGAAATAAAAACACAAGATGGAACATCCCATCGGCAGACAACGATCGAAATAAAATTCATCTTCAAAATAAAAACCCAAGGGAATTTAAAGCAGAGGGATGGATGGGCAAGAGATGAAAAGCCGCCTTACTATCCGCCTTAGTCAAATAAGCGGAACAACCAACCGAACGAATTAAACAAATGGCATCATCAAACAAACTATATGATACCGAACAAACATCTGGGTCAATATCGTCATTTAACAAAGCTCCCTCAGGAAATGACAAATGATGTATCATTCTGAAAATGTTTCCGTCTTTTTTAGGGATAATGCCCAACGGAGACATCCTAAAATTTTCAAACGGGGGAGAAGAAAAAGGACCCGAAAGTCTACCTGCCACAACTTCTTTAGCAATCTTAACTCTAACGACCTCCTTAAATCTGTTAACCGAGGGCAAATTGCCAACAACCGTACACCCTACCCCAGAAAATGAGGGCAATAAAAAACACAACCGGAATCCCTCAATTAGCAGGCCCGCATCCGGATGCTGCGGCCAAATGTGGAGATATGGCAACATTTCTGCCAGCTTCACTGGAGTTACTGCCTTTACGAAAAATGTCCTTAGACGGTGGTTGTGCACTCAACAACATTTTCTTAAAGCATCTAAAAGCTGGGTGCATGCCTGAACAATTAGCACATTCATGTTTAAATCGGCACGTTTGAGGCCATTTACATTGCCCCTCCATTTAAACCAAAGAAAAGGCCCTTGCGAAAAGGTCCTGATTGAATCGAAGGGGACCGAACAATTGGCCTTTGAGGCAGCAGCAAATTGAGGTGTACGTTTAATAAACCGTGATAAGCGGAGATCATGATGATCACGGCTGATCACTGCTTATCACAGAGCATTGCCGGTTTAATAAATTGTGATAAGAAGCAGAGAACACATTCTTCACTTCACATCACAGCACATGTTTTGTCACAAACGGCCAGTTTAATAAACCGTGATCTGAAGATTTCACAGCTCTTCCACTGAAATATCTCCCTTCCAGATTCACCAGCTCAGAGGTGGAGAATCTGGGAGAGAAGCTGGTGTGATAAGAGGAAGAAGGCTTATTTCTTCCTAATTTCAACACCAGTGGGTTAAAAATGAATATTAACAACAATATACGTGTGTGTGTGTGTGTGTGTATGTATGTATGTATATGTGTGTATATGTATATGTATATATATATATATATATATATATATATATATATATATATATATATATATATATATATATATACATACAGTATCTATATATATATATATATACAGTATCTATATAACACGTGTGTATGTGTGTGTATATTATATATATATATATATACACACATACACATACACATACACACACACACACACACACACACACACACATATATACCGTATTTATCGGCGTATACGCGCACTTTTTTTCCCTTAAAATCAGGGCAAAATTGTGGGTGCGCGATATACGCCGATACTTGCTTCCCGCACTATGTTTGAACTTTGCCGCCGATCCCTGCTTCCCGCGCTGTGTTTGAACGCTGCCGCAGACATATACCGAGCGCAGTATACTCGGGTACAGTCGGCCAGGCTCGGCTTCCTTCTAGGTTATGCGAGAGGAACCGAGCGTGCCCGAGTGTACTGCGCTCGGTATATGTCGGCGGCGGCGTTCAAACACAGCGCGGGAAGCAGGGATCGGCTCAGAGACAGCGCGGGAGCAGCGGGGAGGACACCACGAAGGTCGTAAACGGACGCCAGATCGGACAAGGCCGCCGATGGACGCCAGGCAAGACACCAAAACTGTAAGTAATAAAAAATAAATAAAATTCAGGAATTTCACGTCCAGAGTAGGGGTGCGCGCTATACGCGGGTGTGCACAATAGGCTGATAAATACGGTATATATATATATGTGTGTATATATATATATATATATATATATATATACACACACACACACACACACACAGTTTTTATATATATATATATATATATATATATACATATATATGTTATCACATGTCTGAAAACATTAATTACATGTTCTTTTAAACGTTAGTTTCACTGTTTGAATTCGGCTGCACCATAATCTCACAATATCTCACGAGATTACAGGCAGTCCACCCACTTTTACACAGATCTCGGCTGTTTTCAGAGAAAAAACTTCACCTCTGTTCACCATATGAGAACTGAAGTTCTCAGTTTATTAAACCGGCTGCAGAGGAGATAATTCTCCTCATGAGAACTGCTGTGAACTGAACGGAGAAAAAACTTCACAGTTTATTAAACGGACACCTGAGCCACAACCCCACATCTTTAGTACCCCATTGCAAAGAACCGTGCACAGCCAATTTTTGTCTAAAGGAATCGTCCTAGGTAAACCATGACAAACCAGGGAAATTTTTGTACGCACGCCTCCAAGATGAATGAATGAATGAAAAACTTATATAGCGCGGCACATGCGAACTGAATCGCTTCTGGGCGCTAGTTGTTCGTGTCTCAATGACATCAAAAGAGCAGAGTTTTGATCTGTCTTCTGAAAGTCAGGTGGTTTTCCTCCAACCGAATGCTGGTTGGTAAAGCGTTCCATAGTCTAAGACCTTGAAAAGCAAACTTTCTTTCTCCTTTGGACTTGTATTTGGTTTTTGGTACCTTGACCAGATTTTGGTCGGTGGATCGCAGAACGCGATTGGAATTGTGAGGTTCTATCTTGTCGCAAAGATATTGCGGAGCCTTCCCATGGATGCACTTATGTGTCAGGCAGAGTGCTTTAAATGCAATTCTGTCTTTTACTGGCAGCCAGTGAAGGGTTCTCAGTGAAGGTGAGATTGATTCCCATGTTTTTTTCCCAGTCACCAGTCTGGCGGCCGTATTCTGTACGGCTTGCAGCCGAGAGATTTTGTACTTTGGGAGTCCGAGGTACAGGGCATTTGCATAGTCCAGTCTGGAATTTACGATTTGTTCCCACCACGACTGCTACGTCTTCTTTGGTGATAAATGGAATAAGTCTGCGTAGTAGGCGCAACAAATGGTGCGATCCGCTGACTACTGACCCTATTTGTGCGTCCATTGTCATGAAGGTGTCAAAAATGACTCCTAGACTTTTGACTTTGGAGCTTAGGGGTGATGATTTGGCCCAGAATGGGCGGCGGTGTCCAGGTTGTTGCCAGTTGACTCTTTCGGCTGGCGTGAAACATAAGAAGTTCTGTTTTGGAACTGTTGAGTTTAAGATAACTCTTAGTCATCCAGTTTTCTATCGAAGAGAGACATTTCTCTAAACTGAGATGATGATCCTTTTTGTTGCAGATGCGAAAATACAGTTGCGTATCGTCTGCATAAGAGTGATAAAGTAGTTCTTGGCTACTGATAATATCAAAGAGAGGGCGAAGATAGATGTTGAACAGCACCAGTGACACGGGGGGATCCTTGGGGGACTCCACATGGCACCGTGCGCTTTTCTGACGTGAAAGATCCCAATTTAACTGTTTGTGATCGGTTTTCAAGAAAGGAGGAAACCCATGGTAAATCACCTTCTGCGACTCTGGCTACCTCGGCCAGTCGCATCAGTAACATTTTGTCGTCTACTGTGTCAAAGGCTGCGCTTAGGTCCAGCAGAACCAGGAGACAAGATTCTCCTTCGTCTGCGGCCTCGAGGGCATCGTCCCATATTTTGAGTAAGGCCTTTTCTGTCCCGTGTCCGGGACAGAAACCTGATTGAAATCGATCGAGTAGATTGTGGGTATCTAGATGCTGTTGCAGCTGTTGTACCACTACTTTCTCCATTTTCTTGGAGAGCACATTTAGGCCTGTTATGGGGCGGCGGTGAGTTGGGTCCTTGGGATCCAGGTTAGGTTTTTTCAAGATGGGCTGGATTGTGCCCTCTTTCAACAGGGATGGCACTATGCCTTCCTTAAATGACTGGTTTATAAGCTGTGTGATGGATGGTGCCAGGATGTCGGCACATTCCTTCAGCAGTTTGGTGGGGATGATATCATTGGGCGATGTGCTGTTCCGCAAAGCACCAATGATATTTTTTGTGGTACCGATGGAGATCGGTTCCAGAGTAAACTTTGTTGATTGTAGAGCGTTTCTGTGGGTGTTTTGTGGTTGATTGAAGGGGGGGTTGAGGGGGGTATTGTTTTGCAGAATGCTTTCCCGGATTCTTTCAATTTTGTTGATGAAGAAATCCGATAGTTCATTACAGAACTCTTGGGTGTCTGAATTGGGGACTTCAAGACATCCTGGATTCATGGTCTGGGTGACCATCTTGAAGAGTTCGCGGGGGCGGTTTAGGGCGCTGTTAATCGCCATAGAAAAATGATGTTTCTTGGCTTTGAAGATTTCTTTATGATATCGTGTTGTTATTGCCTTGTAGATGATGAGGTTATCCTCTGAAGAGCTTCTTTTCCAGGCGGCTTCCGCCCTTCTGTACTCTTGCTTCAGTAGCGACAGCTGGTTGTTGAACCAGCCGGACTTTTTTTTTCCGGATGCGGGCTTTGCGTTTCGGTGCTACTAAGTCGGCTGACTGTAGCAGGGCTGCATTTATGGCATCCAGTGTATCTGAGGCTGTTTGATGCGGATGGATTGTTCTGACTCTGTTTCCCAAGGTAGATTTGAAGAGTTCCGAATGGAGCTTCTTCTGAGATCTAGCCCAGTGTATTATCACCGGCTTGGGTGCTTTTATCACTGGGGGAATTTTGGAAATTATGAAATTAATTGCATGGTGGTCTGTCCATGGCAATGGTTCATTTTCCAAAATGCTTATTTTCAGATTTTGTCTGAAAATTAGGTCGAGTGTGTGACCTGAAGCATGTGTTGGCCCGCATATAAGTTGCTGTAGCCCTAATCCCTCCAGGTGATCGATGCAGGCGTCCGCAATGGGATCCTGTGAGGAGTTGGCCCACAGATTAAAGTCCCCGAGCAGCAAAAGGTGTTTGCTGTTAAGGGTATAAGTGGATATAAACTCTGTTAAAGATGGCAAAAACTGCGATTTTGGCCCAGGTGGCCTATAGCAGAGGAGAATGTGAACAGTCTCCTGGGGGGAAGTTTGAAGTTGAAGAGTAAGGGTTTCCATGAATGGAAGAGGATTTTGAAGGGCTGGCTTAGTGATTGCAATATGAATCTTGTGGATCATTGCCAGGCCTCCTCTTTGATCTATTCTGTTTTCCGTTATAATGCGATAGTTTTCTGGCACCAATTCTTCGAGAATGGTGTTGCAGTCGTCTGAAAGCCAGCTTTCTGTAATAAAGAGGCAGTCTAGATCGTTGTGTAGTAAGAAATCGTGGATTTCTGATCGGTGTTTTACTGCCGATCTTGTGTTGATCAAAGCACATGATGTGTACTTGAGCTGGGTTAAATGGTTGAAATTTTTGATGGTCGATCGAATCTCAAAAGTTGCTCTATTTTTAAAGCCTTTTTGGTGACGGCAGGTAATACTGTTGCGAATTGTCTCAGACCCCGAATAGTCTCTGCAGAGTATCGCAGATTAGCCATTGTCGCCAGTCACCGGGGGGGGGGGGGGGGGGGGGTGATGATTAAATTGCGATAGAGGGAAGATTCGCTGAATCCTCTCGCTTGGCCTTGGTCCAGAGGAAGGCAAAAAAAACCCTGGCAGTGCTAAGCCAATGTGCTGCCGCAGGGAAAAAAATTCCTTCCTGATCCCTGAGAGGCGATCGGACAAAACCCTGGATCAAGTACTGTTGGATTGAGGGAGGAAGGGGGATGAGAGGTGTCACTGTTGCTGCGGAGTACCAAGATGGCCGCCGACCGAGACACAGGCCTCAGGTTTGGGGGCTGTTGGCTTGGTGGGTTTAAGCTGGGACTGTTAATCCTGAGGAGGAAGGGATCCTCCAGGGATAGGGGGAGGGATGTTTCTAGACAATTCCGGAGATTTCCGGGCTGTTACTGGGCCTATATGCGGCGCGCCGCTAGGCCGCGGCTAAAGCCGCGGTCTTTCCTGATTGCGGCGGCCGCGAATAAGGCCTGGTCTGGCGCGGGTGCGGGGAAGAGCTGCAAACCGCTGGGAAAAACGCTACTATGAGCGACGGGGGGGCGGGATGATAGTGGGTGACAGTGTGGGGTGCGATGCGGCTTTAAAGAAGAGGTAGAGAGCCGCAATTTGGGTCGCTGGAATGGCTGTCCTGAAAAGGACGGTCATCAGTGATTCCTGGGGGTGGAAATGGCCCTGAAAGACAGGGTCTTACCTGAGGAGAGGGGGCCCACGAGGGGGCCCAAGGGAAGGAAGGAGCCGGTCCTATGAGCTGCAGTTGACTCGTGCAGCAGGGATTGTAGGAGCCTGCCTGCCTGCCTGTCTGCAGTCTAGCTGATGATCTCAACATGATGAAACATTTTAGCACAAATATCTGAATGTTTTTCGCCCATGACACTGGCATAGATACAGAATGCCTACAGCCAATTGTTAAAAGAGCGAGGCACAGTCTTGCATCGATCATCAACAGTTTTGTCTTGTTCTCTCTTAAAGCGGGAGTTCACCCGAAATTTTTTTTTTAACATTAGATTCATGCTCATTTTGTCAAGGGGAATCGGGTAGTTTTTTTTAAAAACGAAGCAGTACTTACCGTTTTAGAGAGCGATCTTCTCCGCCGCTTCCGGGTGTGGTCTTCGGGACTGGGCTTTCCTATTTGATTGACAGGCTTCCGACAGGCTTCCGACGGTCGCATACATCGCGTCACGAGTAGCCGAAAGAAGCCGAACGTCCGTGCGGCTCTATACTGCGCCTGAGCACCGACGTTTGGCTACTTTCGGAAAATCGTGACGCGATAGATGCGACCGTCGGAAGACTGTCAATCAAATAGGAACGCCCAGTCCCGCAGCCCATACCCGGAAGTGGCGGAGAAGATCGCCCTCTAAAACGGTAAGTACTGCTTTGTTTTTAAAAAAAACTACCCGATTCCCCTTGACAAAATGAGCATGAATCTAATGTTAAAAATTAACATTTCCGGGTGAACCTCCACTTTAAGGGGGGACATCTCACATGTCATTGCTTCTCTAAAATAATTTTCAGGAATATTGGGAAGATCAGACGCAATTAAATGTGGTTCAATCTGAACCATCTGTTCCGAAGCAGACTGTGTAGCATGCTGACCATACCCTACAGGCGATACAGCAACCCCAGGCAAAGCATTTCCAGCAAGCAAACATTGTAATTGTCCAGTCATTAAAGAGAAACTAGAGATTAGATTAGACAAAGCAGCAGCATTATGAGACTCGCCTCCCAAATTTTGTATCAAAGCTGCATCACTTGTCACCACTGGAATATGACTGTGCGTAGGCGCTGAATGAGGAGTACTTGGACCTGCATGAGAATAATGGTCAGAAACAGCAGGAATTTCAACAGTGGGAAGCAGACCACAAACATTAGCGCATACAGCATCACTCAATCTCCTATGGACCTGAGCAGTGGTCCTTGTCACTTTAGCAGGCTGGGAAGGAGCCTTCTTACCACCCTTAACCTTTTGAGCCTTAGCAGGCGGCGATGGTGAATAGCAACGGCGGCTCTTCGGTGCTCTCTTATTCGGCGCTCTGCCCGTCCTAACCGCGCCATCCTCAGCTGTGGCATCATCCTCTTCGACTGGAGAATGTCAGGGAGAATGTCATGTGACGTAGCAGAAACCGTCCCCGCTAGAGGCGGAGCAATCCGTCCATCAATGGATTCAACAGGGGAAGGGATGAACCTGGGAACCAGAGGCGGGCCTACGGCAGGAAGGGACAGAGAAGAAGGGGGTACAACAGCATTTGCTTCATGTGCGGCTAAAGATGGTGGAGACAGTGAAAGACAGCGCTGTATCCATTTATCACGCCAGGCGGCCCGATCCATCAGCTGACGCAGTAGGAATTCCATGTCGACGAACGAGAGGACGTGTCTTCAATCTGTCACCGCTGCTCTGCTGATGAAATCGTGACGTCCACTCCTATTTATAGGCTCTCCATTTCCAACTGCTAAACGGGCTCGTGCTTCGGTAAGTAACCAATCAGCATAAGGTCAATTTTTTTTTAAACTAACTTTACTACCTACTTATAATTCTGTCTCCTTCCCATATTGATGGGAAACTAATTGTTTCCCCTCTCCCATTCCAGCAACAATAGATGCCCCGTCGGCAAAAATATACCTCCTCAGCAACAATAGACCCTCCCCCTGCAAACATAGATCCCTTCCAGCAACACTAGATGCCCCCAGCAGCAATAGACACTGTAAGCACAACCCAGCACCCCTTGACATTACATACATTCAGTGCTAGAGGTGCCGGAACTGCGTCCCCCCCGCAATAAAGCCCTGGTTGTGTGCCGTAATGCACAGTGGCTTTTCCTTCGGTGTAGGTGACCCCCGTTCTGTTACAGTCACTGTGCCCTCTGGGTGGATTGTTGTCGGCATATAGACTTCTTTTCTGTCTGAGAATTTGACAGCCATCATTTCCTCCTGTTGGTAACTGAGTGATGTGCCTCTCTGCAAACGTTGTCTCACCAGCTGCTGTGGAAACTCTTTGCGGTTTTTCCGTACGGTCCCACATGCTCCTGTGCCAGCAGCATGCAGAGATCTAAAGTGTCACACTGCTGTAGTAATTGTCGATGTAAAGATTGTAGCCTTGGGGAAGCAGAGGTTGGATCAGGTGCCAGACAAGTTTCCCACTGACTCCAAGATTGTCTGGGCAGCCCAGTGGGTTGAGATGTCTGTCCTGTCCTTCATAGATCAGAAATCCAAATGTATAGCCTGTTGTGCTTTCCCACAGTTCGTAAACTTTTATGCCACACCGGGCACGTTTTTGGATGGTATGAACTGCCTTAAATGCTGTCGGCCTTTAAAATTCATCAATATAGATATTTTTTTGTCCGGGGTATAAACCGCTGCAAATTTATTAGACAAAAAATAAATTATGGGACCGCAGTTTGATCATATGTGATCATATTTGATCAGTTTGGTCATATGTGGCGTCACTGCAAATTATCGTTTAAAATGAAAAAAGCGCAGCAATGCTTCAAAACGGTCTCTTGACATATGTGGTTAGGTAATGGTGACGCGCTGTGCGACTACTAACTATAACAAGGGAACACAATAATGACCCATAGACTGGGTGAATAAACCCTTGTGTGGAAAAATAGATAAAAAAAGTAACTACAGGGGGAGAGAAGTGAATACAACAAAGCAAAAAATATATATAGACCCAGATTCACATATAATTACGTCGTTCCCGCGCCGAGCGTACTGCGCATGCTCCGTCGGGTAAATTACCCGACGTGCATTGCGCTAAATGATGTCGCACCGACGTCATTTGCTTAGACGTTAACGTAAATGGCGTCCAGCACCATTCACGGATGTCTTACGCGGGAAAGACGGCCATACTTAACATTGACTGCGCCTCATAGACCCAGGGGCAACTTTACGCGTCGCAAAGGCTACAGAAACGTTGTAAATTCTCTGCGTCGAGCGCGCGTACGTTCGGGAATCGTCGTAATTTGCTCATTTACATAAGCGATGGGGAAAACGACGTCGGCGACACCTAGCGGCGGGAAAAAAAATTGCATTTAAAATCTGACAGCGTAAGAGCCTTACGCCTGTCAGATCTAATGGGTATCTATGCGTAACTGATTCTAAGAATCAGTCGCATAGATACCCGGGGCCAGATTAGGACTTACGACGGCGCAAATGGTGTCGCACCGTCGTAACACCTTTGAGAATCTGGCCCTAAGAATCAGTCGCATAGATACCCTGGGCCAGATTAGGACTTACGACGGCGCACATGGTGTCGTAACGCCTTTGAGAATCTGGGCCATAATGTGTAACAAAGTGTGAAAAAATATATAAAGCAACTGGACAGTAATATAAACTGATGCAATAATGTGGGTATACAAGCAGGTAAATAAATGACTCGAAATGCTGAAAATATCTATACTGTTCACTCCAAACACAAAAAACGTAAAAAAACACCACACGTGTACATAAATAAAGTCTATTTGGATGGTGATACCAGGGGAAGTAACCCAAAATCCAGTGTTTTATGTTAGGCAGACTTCAGTGCAGACACCTCTTGTGGTACTAAATGCTCACCTCAGAGCTATAGCACAGGTATCTCAAAGTACCACAGGTGTCTCCTCATAGATGCAGCCACACTGATTTAGGCTGAAAAAGGGCTCCTCATCAAGTGGTCATAGAACATGGAAACATAAATGTAAAGAAATAATAGCGTAATCCTGTGGGAGAACTTAAAAGAAGGATTGATACATCACATATACACGCAATCACATAGAGGCCATGGATAGTGGGCCTATCTCCACGAACACCGAGTTTGTATCCTGATCTTGTCTGTATGCTGAAAGGTCACTGGGTATATGAAAGAGATCACCCCTCTGGATCTTCCACCTCCTATCTTGATCCGTGGTATCAATAAGTACTCAAAGGATATGGGTGGAAGAAAGAAGAGGGAGACCCATAGTGCAGTACCATATAAAATGTATTGTAGACTAGGTAGCAAAAGTAAAAAACTCACATTTAAAACGAAGGACAACAGCCAAAACCTACGAGCAGCGAGCTCGTCTCACCGCCGTCAATACGTGTCGGCTCTGGTGCTCCTATTCTCAACGCGTGTTGTCACACCACGTGACTTCTTCAGGGGATGAGACTAGGTGTAAACCAGTAGACTTAAATAGGCCGCGAAAAAGGTCTGTTATGCTGGGCATCCATCTCTTGACATAACTGCAGGAAATAAGTAAAAGAATGGAAGGGGTTGTGGCGCTGTCTGGACTAGAGGCTGGATGTACCAATAGGGAGGTACAATGATAACTTGTATATAATCCAAAAAGAGTGAGGGAAATACAAGTGCCTGAGTGTATTAATACGTGATAACCTAATTGGCATGTACTGTACACTCTAGTAAGCATGTGATATAAGCATAATTGATGTACAATAAGTGTTAAAAATAATAAAATAAATCAATAATGGCACTTGGCCGCAAAGGTGGTCACCCACTAGGTGAACTAATGGCTAACTATAATAGCCACCAGAGGTAATTATACAAAATTAAATAAAATCAAACTTCGCCGTGATCGCCAACCAGCGATATGTGAAATCAAATAATACCAACGTGGTGGTGAGTAACCAATGAGTGTATAGCACAACAGTGTATGGTGAAGCTATAAACAAAAGTGAATTAAATTGAATGTAAAAGTCCAGTGGTTAAAGTATAGCAAAAAAGCTCATCAGTCCACATATATGTCAAAAAATATAAAATAAATAAATATTATATAAAGTAAGTGTCCGTGAACTGGTGCACCCACTCTGGGTGATGAATCACAAAGTACAATTGTGTGAATTCGCACAGTGCTCCGGTGCTCCCCCTCCTGGGTCCCTACTCACCGAAGGCACTCACCCCTGCAGGGGTAAAGTGCAAATAAGATTAATCTCCAGCAGCTGCGATTTCGTCTTCCTGGATCCTATGGATGCACGGGGTTTCCTGGCCTGGATGGCTCCACTTCTTTTTAATTTGTCCGAGAATCCTCCAAGGAAAAAGATAATCTCATAGCGCAGTATGTTCAGAATAAAAAAGTTTTATTTTCACACTGCCACATGGGCATGTGTAACACAGCAGGCAGTTACAAAAAACTTTTCAAACCAGGTTCCATAAAAATAAATAAAACAAAAGAAAAAAGAAAGGACAAATTGGTAAAAACAAAATAGCAGGCAGCTATCATGCGATAGCATAAGCCTCCCACCACAGCACTGATAGCCGGTAAATCGAATATGTCAGCTCCAGCTGGGGAACGGCGCGCGCTCCACTGGAAGACAGCTGATCGGTCCGGGAGTGCGTGTGGGTGTGCGTGTATCCACTTTACGCACGTTTCGTATTGATTACGTCTTCTGAAGCGGGTACACGCATACCACGTCAGGTAGTTTATATAGCAAGCGTCAACATGCAGGCGTCCCTCCCCCTCTACGGTAGAAGCCAATCAGAAGGTGTTGGGGAATCCCATCTCATTGGAATATTCTAACTGCAGGAAAAGCTGGCGTGGCATGGATGGGACTAAAGGCCCAATACTGCCTAATTTTTGGTTTTCGGACTAGGCCCATGTTGAGTAACAAACCCAGTACAATTTTGATTTCTGTAAGGTGTGTTGGCACCCATCTCTTCCTGTGAGAAGATGTTGGGTGTTTTGCTATAAACTGGGTGGCATTAAAGTTAGTTTGATCCACCATGTGCTGTAGGAGCTCGTCATCCACAAATATCTTGAAGAAATCCACAGGGCCAACATTTTCAACATTGATATTTATGCCTGGTGAGGCTGTAAATGTTGGTATTTGAGGGGTGAAAGCGCTCGCTGGTATCCACTGAGAGGTGTACGGCTGTGCAACTGGCGGGGTGCTACCCTGTACATCCTCTTGCCTCTCTGCTAGTAACAGGCCTTTCATGGTCAGAAGAGCGGCCTGAAGCGTCACTTTCACTCTCACAGATGAAATCCTCATCTTCTGAGCCCAACTCAGGTTCGAAAATGGGGGGGAACTAATGCGCAAATCAACCTAACCAAGGTGAAAATAAACTAAAAATAGATACCATAAATAACAACTAATAAGCAGCAGCCACTACTAAAAATGCTCACGCACTCAAGATAAATGAATAACAGGTTGGGTGTAGTAGCGCTTGCCCAATAAAAAATATTAAATAAAGTGACAATCCAAAATAAATAAATGTAAAACCGTCAATCCACCACCGACTGTGGGTCTAAAAGTGTTCCACTCAAATTAATATCCAAAGAATGACCACCCAACATTTAGAAATCAAATGTGGTAAGTCATGATGAGTGGTAAATAATAATGGATATAAAAACAACAATTATGCCAATCTCAGCACAATGTAAATCATTAAGAACAGTGATCACAATAAAGATAGTGACATCCAAAAAGTGCTTCAATCAAAAAAATGCATGGTGCAACATGATGCAATAAAAAATATATTAACCACAAAATAGTCCACAAAATAGTAGCATGCATAGGTGAGCATGAACAAAAATAATAAATAAATAATGTGCCAATCAAAAAGAAAAACAGATGGTGATCAATACTGACAGTGCAGTGTTAAAAAAATGTCCAATGCACAATCCGTGCAAAAAATATTAATGTTCTTAAAAAATGTCTTTCAATCAATAAAATTGAATAAATAAATGTGTGAAAATCTATAAATCAAATATAAAGTGCAAGTAGTGCTCCAATGAATCCATTAAAGAAAACTTGGGTGGTTGATGCTGAACATGCAATCGTGCTTGTATAGAATCCTTCAGGCTCCCCACAGTGTCTGGAGAATAATGTGTTCCAGCCCCTTACCTAAGGAGGGCTTTACATAAAGCCTCTATGTATATAATCCCAAATACGGCGGCTTGCTGCTCCACTCCCATATACCACGGCTCATGGGTTAAAGATGACTCTCAAATGACAAAAGGGAAGCCTCCATAGCATAAAATCTTACGATTTATTGAGTAAAACAAGGTAAAATACACTCACAAACAGATGAAAAGTAAACAGCGTGTCTGTCGTTGTGTCTCCGCTCTGCGGCCGCGAGCGGATGACGTCACCAGCAGCTCTCCACGTCCTCACGCGTATCGTGACTGACAAAACGTCACTTAATCATAGGATGGAGAGCGGCTGGTACGAGGGTGACTTATATAGTGCCGTGGAGGCCAGTAGTTAACAAATGATCTAAAACATTTAAATATGCAACGCTACTGATAGGGTTTCAAAGACAATAACTCGATCGTTCATATTTGCAAACATATAATGTCAGGCAAGAATGAATTAAAAGCGGAATGCACTCCCTCCAGTGGTGGAAAAGGCACAATGCAAATAGGTTACTTGGAATCGGTGTACCTCTACCCCCTGCTGGATGGCTAAGGGAATAGGTGAAGAGAAGAAATATCAAAATTGGGATATCTGGATGGCAAATAGATATCAAAGCAGGAATAATGGTCCAAAATGTTTTCATAACACTGGGATATTACCCACATGTAGGAGGAGGATCATATAGGGTGGGAACCAAGGATAATTAAAATAGAGTAAAAATACCTGATCACTTTGACAAGGGATAAAAATATGTATCCATAAAGGTCTTACAAATGAAATAATGTATCCACATAAATTGTGGGTAGGAATAGATGACCTTGATGATAACTAAAATCACTAAAAGCAATAATAATATCATAAAAACACTAAGATAGGTCATAATAAAAAGGAGATGGATAAAACACTAAAAATTAGATATAAAACAATTAAGATCAAACTCAATGTTATGCCCGTGCGGTGTTAAAGTACACAATTCATGTATCCAACAGGATTCCGCCTGACTAATTTTTTGTATTTTGTTATCTCCTCTCCAATGGGGTTTGTATTTCTTTATGCCCCATACCTTTAGTGAGGAGGGGTCTTTATTATGATAACGCTCATAATGGCGGGACAGGCTGTGTTTTGGGAACGCATTTATAATGTTTTGTGTGTGTTCACGTAGTCTTATCCAAAGTTTTCTTTTTGTTCTGCCGACATATTGGATTTTGCATGGGCATTCTAGGAGGTACACAACCCCTTCAGTATCGCAGGAAATAAACTCTTTGATTTTATATTCTTTTCCTGTGACACTGGATTTAAAGTTTTCCTTTTTCTTTTTGCTCTCTTTTGTATGTTTACATGTAAAGCATCTTTTACATGGGTAATATCCTTTCTCATTGAAAAAAGAAAAACTTTTTTTCTCAGGTGGGTCGAGAACATTTTTAGCAATCATGTCTCTTAAAGTGGGTGCCCTCCTATATGTAAACATAGGTTTTTCTGGCAATATTGATGATAAATGACGATCGGCTTTTACAATATGCCAATATTTCTTGCAGATTGCTTCTATTTGCTTATGCTGTACAGTGTAGTCCATTATTAGTGGTACTTTGCCGGCAAAGGAATTAATTCTAGTAGAGTCCTGGATAAGCGTATCTCTATCTAATGCAACCACATCTTTAATTTTTTTCTCAATAAAATCTTGTTTGTAGCCTTTTTCTACAAATCTCTTGCCGACAAAGTCAGCCTGTTCCAGAAATACGTCAGTCTTTGTGCAATTTCTCCTTAGTCTTAGGAACTGGCCCTTAGGAATATTTTCCAGCCAGGGAGTGTGATGACAGCTGTCTAAGGGTAGGTAGCTATTTCTGTCTACCGTTTTAAAATGTGTTTTTGTTACCAACTTAAATTCTTCTTTGGTAATCTCCAAGTCCAGAAAGCTGATTTTCTCATCACTAATCTCCCATGATAGTTTAATGTTTTTTTCATTAAAATTCAAATAAAAGCCAAAGTCTATAAGACTCTCCCTATCTCCTGACCAAATAATTAAAATGTCATCAATAAAACGTCTGTATAAAAGGAACTGTGGTGGTTTTCTGTTAGATAAAACTTCTGCTTCCCATTCAGCCATGTACAAATTTGCCACACTAGGGGCATACTTAGCGCCCATCGCAATCCCACATATTTGTTTGAAGTAATCATTGTCATACCAGAAGTAATTGTGGTCTAGACTGTATTCTAAACAGTTGGAGATAAAATTCTTTTGTGGGGTTTTTAGATCACTCAGATTATTCATAGCCCAATTGGTGGCTTGAATCGCTTCTTTATGATTTATAATCGTGTAGAGCGATGATACATCTGCTGTGGCCATGTATATAGAACTCCCATCAAATACAATAGTATCCAACAACTGGATCAGATGTTTTGTATCTCTGAGGTAGGCTTCAGTTTTCTTCACTAAGGGTTGCAAAAACCAATCTATGTATTCTCCTATTCTCGCACCTACGGAGTTAATGCCATTAACTATTGGTCTTCCTGGTGGATCCTCTCTTGATTTGTGGATTTTTGGGAGTGTGTACAGTACTGGTATCTTGCATCCCACTGGTTGTAGGTATTTTGCTTCCTTCTTGTTTAGCAATTCTTTCTTCCTTCCTTTCTTGATAAGTCTTGCTAGATCATCTTTATAGCGTACTATTGGGTTCCCGGGTAGTTTTAAATAGGTAGTTTTGTCACTCAATTGGCGCTCGATTTCCTTCTTGTAGGCCACTTTAGATTGAATGACAATAGCCCCCCCCCCTTGTCAGCTTGTCTAACCAACTCAGGTTCGCTGTCCGAGCCCACAGGAGGGCATATGGCTGAACTGAAGGGAAGCTGTCACTGCACCTAACCTAACTAATGCTAACAGAGGTGATCAGAACCTAATCTGAGACCTATTGTGGGCTGATTATAACTTAATTATCTTTTTATTTTTTTTACTCTGAGAAAGATTTCAGTGGAGGTAACACTGTATCAATTTCTCCTCACAGACGATCTGAGGAGAATGACATACTAGGAAGCTGTTCTACAGACTTCCCATTCATGTGCTCACTGTGATTGGCTGTCACAGTGATCACGTGACTGGGGGGCAGGTTCTCCGACCTGTCAATCATTAGTCCGAGACCCAAAGCTGAATCCGACACCCCTGTCTCCTCGCTGCGTGCACGCGATCCCGGCCAAAACACATGTACGCAGATATGCGGCCCCACAGAAAAAAGCCCATGCATTTGGGGCCGCATATCTGCATCCTGACGGCGTTAAAGGGTTAAATAGTGACTGCGACATTAAGGCGGACACTTTTGACACATTTTTGGGACCATTGTCATATTAACAGCGATCAGTGCTATAAAAATGCACTGATTACTGTGAAAAATTAAACTGGCAGTGAGGGGCTTAACCACTAGGTGGCGCTGAAGGGGTTAAGTGTGCCATAGGGAGTGTTCTTACTGTAGGGGGGATGGGCTGTGTGTGACACGACACTAATCACCACTTCTGATTACAGGAAGCTGTGATCGGTGTCCTGTCACTAGGCAGAGCGGGGAGATGCCTGTTTACATCAGCATCTCCTCGTTCTTCCTCACCATGACGATGGTGACGATCGAGGTCCGCAGGACCCACGGTCGGGCTCGCGTCCACAATGCTGCTTCCTTTGGAGTCTGCGTATAATCACTGGGCCAGGTTCACAGAAAAAGTACGGCGGAGTATCTGCTGATACTCCGGCGTACTTTCAAATTTGCCGCGTCGTATCTTAATTTGTGATTCACAAACCAAGATACGACGGCATTTGGCTAAGATCCGAGAGGCTTACGGCTTCGTACACCTTCAGATCATAGGTGGAATAACTTTAGGCCGCCTAAGGCCTTACGGAAACGGCGTAATTCGACTACGGTGGGCTGACGTACGTTCGGGAATCGGCGTACAAGCTCATTTACATTATCTACGCCGGCCGCAATGGAGGTGCCACCTAGCGGCCATCCGAAAAATTGCAAGCTAAGATAGAACGGCGCAAGCCATCCTATCTTAGCTTTGTTTAAGCGTATCTCTGTTTGAGCATCCGCTTAAACATAGGGCGGCGTAGATTCGGAGTTAGGTCGGCGTATCTACTGATAAGCCGGCCTAACTCTTTGTGAATCTACCTAAGAGTTATCGGGGAGCGGGTTTCCGCAGGCATGATTAGTAATTCGTAATTGGCTGATAACATGTGAGGCATTGCTCCCGTCTCCGAGTGAGAATTTCTTAAAGGTGGTAAGGGGCCTGGTGAACAATCCCTGGAGCCGGAAGGGTACCGGAAAATGTGATCTGGAGAGCACTCCAAAATCTTAGTCTAAACACACCCGACTGTGCCGTCAGCTCTGAGACTGTCAATCACGTCCCGCCTTTATGTAACGGGGTGCTTGTGTACAGCCTGCGCTCAATAAATGCCCAAAGGCACCGTCTCCGATCCCCCAGTGGAAAAAGGGGTTTCCCAGGTATCGGGTATAAGGTGGAATTCTCAGGTGGTATACCAATAGGGAAGAACAAATTCGAACACAATTTTGCAGTATCCCCTAATTAAAGGTTGGTTGGTAACCGCTTTTGGAAGGGAGGCATAACACCAAGGGGCTCTGCCCAGGGGCACAAAGGATTGGGCGTGTTCAATCTGCACCCATAATTTTAAAGTCTGAGTATGTTCCAAACAATTACTCTTCTCGGATGTATAGCTTGATAATACTTGCATATATCCGGTACTTCCAGTTGCCCGTGCTCTTTGAGGAGCATTAATTGGTTGTGTTTCAGCCTAGGATGCTTATGAAGACAAAATAATTTCTGGCTCTGTTTAACCACTGTGACCTGAAGTGTGTTTACAACTGTAGGGGGGTGTGGCTGTAGGTGTGACGTCATTGATTGTGACCCCCTATAAAAGGGATCACGCGATCGATGACGCCGCGACAGTGAAGAACGGGCAAGTCGTGGGCAGCCTTACGCAAAAACCAACGTACGCAAACAACGTAAACTGCGTACGCAGGGCTCGCGTAGGGTTGTCGATCGGCGTTAGTATGCAATTTGCATACTATACGCTGACCACAACGGGAACGCCACCTAGCGGCCTGCATAAGAATGCAGCCTAAGATATGACGGCATAAGAAGCCTTATGCCAGTCATTTCTTAGGCTGCAGTCGGCGTAACGAGGTTCCTGAATCAGGAGCATTTGTAACGCCGGCGCAAGTAAGCAATTGCGCTGCGTAACTATGGTTACGCAGACGCAATTGCTCTTTGAATCTACCCCATTGACCTCTCGTGCAGTTAGATCTTTCAGGATGGGTGTATCCTGGCTTACACTCTTTTTTGAAATTCTCCCATGGCAATCCTTGTGTGAAGCAGACTTCTCATGCTGTAGTATTCCTTTACCAGTTTCAAGTGCATTTTTCCAGTTTTTGTACCCTATGTTGACAAACAGTACTTTTTTTTTAGCATGCCCATGGAGATATTTTGATGTTGGGGAAAAAAACGGCACAGGAAACAGTATGCAGCATCCTGGGACACAGAATATTCCAACCATTGAAACGATCCAAACCACTGTGGGCGGAATGACCTGAAGTGTGCCCCCATTTGTTTATGCGGGTATTTTTTTTTAATACAGGCTGTCTTGGCCCTTCACTAGCACGCTGGCTGATATCATCTGGTCCTTGTACCTTTTTGTTTTTTTTTCAATGCTAGCAGATGTTTGTGCACTCTGTGGCTGTTGAGCTTCACTGAATTGCTCTTTATAAGCACTGTGTTGAATATTGCTTTGTGAGGAGGTGCTTGCGTCCTCAACCTGCTATGAAGGTTCATCATTATCCGATATTGTTTCAGCAGTGTCCTATTCAACGTCATCCTTCTCAAGCTCCCCGCCCATTCTGGGTCAATCCATCACCCCCAGCACCAAAGTCAAAAGTCTCGGAGTCATCTTCGACACCTACATGACATTGGACGCACAAATAGGGTCAGTAGTCAGCGGATCCCACCATCTGCTGCGCCTACTACGCAGACTAACTCCCTTTATCCCAAAAAAAGACATAGCAGTCGTGGTGGTGACACTTATCAACTCCAGACTTGACTATGCAAATGCCCTCTATCTAGGACTCCCAAAATACCAAATCACTCGTCTGCAAGTCGTTCAAAATACGGCCGCTCGACTCGTGACTGGGAAAAAACCATGGGAATCAATCTCACCTTCACTGAGATCCCTTCATTGGTTGCCAGTAAAAGACAGAATCACTTTCAAGGCACTCTGTCTAATACATAAGCGTGTTCAAGGAAATGCCCCCCAATATCTATGCGAGAAACTAAAAGCTCACAACACCAATCGCATTCTGCGATCCACCAACCAAAACCTCCTCCAGATACCCAAAGCCAGATACAAGTCCAAAGGAGAACGAAGATTTGCGGTCCAAGGACCCAGACTGTGGAATGCTCTACCAACCACCATCCGAATGGAGGTGAATCACCTGGCCTTCAGGAGAAAGATCAAGACCCATCTCTTCTGAGGGCCCAGGGAATGGATACCAAGCGCCCAGAGGCGATTCAGTTCGCATGGGTAGCGCTATACAAGTTTCTCACTCACTCACTCTTCACACTCTCAATGGAATGACCAGGCTGACTTTTTTCTTTTTGGTGCTCTTTTGGCATATCAGCCTTCTGGGCCTTAACATTTACCACGGAATAAAATGAACGGATGTCCATTTTTGAGTTAAATTGTATCTGTGAAAAAAAATAAAAAAATCCATGTTGTTCTAATGGAACACTTAACATAAATGAATAACATTTGTTTTATTAAATGTCTTATTGATAAAATGTAGTTGCCAAGCCAACCAGTAACTAGCAATCAACTAAAAGAACTAAAGCGGAGTTCCACCCAAAAGTGTAACTTCTGCTTATTTAATTCCCCCCCCTCTGGTGCCACATTTGACACCTTTTTCAAGGGGGAGCAGATACCTGTTTTAAAGCGGGGGTTCACCCTTAGAGGGCACTTTTTCCCCTTAGATTCCTGCTCGTTTTGTCTAGGGGAATCGGCGAGTTGTTTTAAAATATGAGCTGTACTTACCGTTTTCGAGATGCATCCTCTCCGTCGCTTCCGGGTATGGGCTGCGGGAATGGGCGTTCCTATTTGATTGACAGTCTTCCGAGAGTCGCATCCATCGCGTCACGATTTTCCGACAGAAGCCGAACGTCGGTGCGCAGGCGCAGTATAGAGCCGCACCGACGTTCGGCTTCTTTCGGCTACGAGTGACGCGATGGATGCGACCGTCGGAAGCCTCTCGGAAGACTGTCAATCAAGAAGGAACGCCCGCTACCGAAGACCCATACCCTGAAGCGACGGAAGAAGATGCATCTCGAAAACGGGTAAGTACGGCTCATATTTTAATACAAATAGCCGATTCCCCTAGACCGAACGAGCAGGAATCTAAAGGGAGACAAAAAAAAAATTAATAAATGGGTGAACTCCCGCTTTAAAGTGACAGGTATCCTATCCCCACTTCTGGCGGACTTGGTCGTGGTGATGTGCTTCACCGTGGCTGGCCTCCTCCTCCCCCCACCACTGGGCCAATACAGAAAGTGCAGTAGGGAGCTGGCCATGAAGCTTCAAGGCTACACTGTTGGTATCAAAATATAAATAATAGTGCACTATATTACAATGTGTTGGTGAAAAAATGTGAATCAAAAAAATGTATAAGGCTGCCAGCACAACATGGAAAAACTGTGAAACAAAGTATAAAGAAAAAATGCGGCGCCAATAAAAACACAAATGCCCTGTGGGGCAATATTGAATGTAGACTCAACAAGGTCAGTGTGATTGAACAGTGAGTACACAAGGAGTGATCAAAAGGGGCTCCACTATATTAAAAGTCAATAGGGTGAGTCCCTAGATCACTGAACCAGTGAATATTGAGTGTATCAACCCAAACAACATTCCAGACCAGCAGGAATGATAAAATTCACAATACAAAAAGCTGTGCACATGAATAAAAACAAATGACTGTGATATTCATAAAGTGTAGGTAATATGTGAAAAAGACAATGATTGTCATGAACCACAAAGTCCCATTTCCTGCATGTAAATGGCTTATATTCATAAAGTTATACAGTCCAAAGGAACATCAATCTTTTGGTAAGCGGTGTCTTATCCCCAGAAAGGATCAGAAGTAGAAATAAATTTTGCCCTTACCGGATGGAGTAGACCCACATCTCACCGTACGGTGGGGGGTCTTCAAGGCTTGCGTAGGCCGATTGCCTTACAGGGGTAACCCTCCAGACACTCCTAAAGCACTTTTCCGGCAGGACCTTTCCACTCTGATTGGACCAGGAATCTGGAACTGGTGATGATGATGATGATGTTCCTGGAGGTGGTTGGAGTTCTCAGGGGATCCAGTGTACCAGTATAAAAATAAAGGAGAAAAGAAAACACCTCCTCATCGCGTAAAAAAATGTATTTAAAAACTTCAAATAAGGACATGCTCCCAAAAGTCTCAAAAAAGGGGATCTCAGTAAAACATTATCACACCAAGAACAGACAGCACTGCAAGGCAATCACAGCATCAAGGCACACACACTTCAGAGAAGAATAAAGTAACTGTGCGCAGTTTGGGGTGGATATAATCAGATGCCCGACCGGTTTCGTATCAAAATACTTCTACTGGGGTGCATATCTCTGTTGGTACCCGAAATAGCGGCGGCAGCACCCGAGGGTGCCGACATAACTGGATTTCAGGACAGGTAAGTGTCCTAATATTAAAAGTCAGCAGCTGGGCGTTGGAACTCCACTTAAAGCGGAGTGCAGTCCTCCTTCACTTACCTCATCCTTCCATTTTACTTTTAAATGTCCTTTTTTCTTCTGAGAAATCCTCACTTCCTGTTCTTCTGTCTGTAACTCCACACAGTAATGCGAGGCTTTCTCCCTGGTGTGGAGAAAGCCTCTTGAGGGGGGAGGGTGCGAGCAGGAGAGTCAGGACGCCCACTAACACACAGCTCCTTTCTCTATCTGCAAAGTAGAGAGTGTCCTGACCCTCCTGCTCGCCCCCTCCCCCCTCAATAGGCTTTCTCCACACCAGGGAGAAAGCCTCACATTACTGTGTGGAGTTACAGACAGAAGAACAGGAAGTGAAGATTTCTCAGATAAAATAAGGACATTTAAAAGCAAAATGGAAGCTATTTAGGGGATTTTTTTTTTTTTTACCTTTACAACCCCTTTAATTTCGTATTTTTGTATGCATTTGATAACCATTGTCCGGATATATATAGATATAGATAGATAGATATATATATAGATATATATATATATAGATATATATAGATATAGATATATATATATATATATATATATATATATATATATATATATATATATATATATATATATATATATATTGTATGCATTTATTTCTCATTTGCATTATATAAAACTTAGTTTATGCATTTACTGGCATGATATACAAGCTTTAATTATTTACTGCTCTTTGGCATTATATACCAAGTGTAAACATGTATTGCTCGTTTTTTATTATATGTATTGGGGAATTGTTGCCACCCAAGAGTAGCGGGAGCTGGAGCACAGGGCTTAAAGGGGTTGTAAATGTATTGGGGGTCAATTATATATATATATATATTAACCTCCTTAAACACACATTGGTTTGGATTTTGCACAAGAAAAAACAAAGCCTCCTATATACAATCCGTCAATCTTTTTAGTATTTAGTAAAAATTACTGTGTTTAATGCCATTAATATTAAACCAATAAGTATCCTACCTTTCCTGTGGCAGCACTGGTGGCAGTCTGGCAGAGCACTGTGACTGGAGTTGGCTTGGCTGGCAAAATATAATTAATCCTTACCTGACCACGGCAATAGCAGTTCGCATGCGGTAGGCTGGCTGCGCTGTTCTTCCCAGCATTACTCGCTGTCACTGACTCCCAACCCCCCCCCCCCTTCCCTGGAGCAGGGAGCTTGAGAATGTAGCCGGCGCCACGGACTACATTTCCCATAAACCATAGCGGCGACGCCAGCGCGACGTCACATGACACATGCTGATGCTGACGTCTGTTATTAGTGAGTCAGATTCAGTCATTCTCAGAGCTGTGGACCGTCGGAAGCTCAGAAAGCCGCGGCGCTGGCTGAGCGGCGCCGGTGGCCATTTTTTCATGTTGTAAAATCTGTTACTACAACAACAAGACCGTACATAACTTGGGGGGGCACATGTTAAAATTGGGGGGGGCGTGGCCCCCTCAGGCCCCACCCTGGTGACACCCATGCCTGAGAGCCGGGGAAGGGTGGTGTGACAACCAGAAATCCAACCGGGGGACATTCACCCGGCTCAGTCAGGAAGGACCGGAGGGCTTGACCATTCAGGCGGTCTTGGGATGAGCTCTGAAACAATTGGTACAGACATGCAGTAACCTGCATTGGTTGTAATTACAGATAGTGTAATTGTAATTGTTGCAGAGCTGTGACTTTCCCAACACATGGATAGGTCTGCCGAGCTTGTCCATCAGGCCTGAAGGCCCCCGAAGAAAGCCCACCTGACCATGGCCTGTAGGCCCCAACCACCCCCAGATAATCTACGTTAGGACACCAGTTGGCGGTGTGGGCAGCAGATTGACAGGTGGCACACGTAAGAAATTTCTGACTCGCGAAATGCCTGCAGAATAATTTGGTGTCAATGACACTCCAGCATGATACCACCTGAAACTGCGCCCACATGGCAGCGACTTTAGATGAAAAGGACCTGTGGTAATCGTAGAAAGCGCCACCACCATACTTGTGAGCTAAATCAACGACTTTGTGCAACTAAAGGTCCAACTCCTGCCTCCTGGCAGGACTAACCCCACAAATGATATCCCTGAAAATCCCAAAGGCAAGGACCAACTCGGCAATACTGAGCTTACGGTTCAATCTGGAATCGCGGGTCCTGAGGACCACTGAGACCTCCCCGCAAGCATATGCCTTGTTCTCCACCACGTCCTGCGACGCAATGAGGAGAGAGGCCAGATTGACGTCCTTCCCTTTTTAGGATATCTTTTTTGAGATTATCCGGTATGAAATGAGCAGGGGAAATGGATGGAACCGTGCCAGAAGCAGAGGAAATAGCCATAGGTAAAGGCCCACCGGTAATAGCTGCAGGTATTCCTGACGGCCCAGGACCCGAGGCAGCTGCTGGAACCACCACAGTGGCCGGCCGGGCCTCCAACACATCCATTCTGTCCTGTAACAGTGGCACCGAAGATGAGAGGGTGTTCAAAACCGTATGTATCTGTGTCAGTGCGGTGAGCAGGGATGCATGCTCAGCACTGGTAGACGGCTGCGGTTGGGATTTGGTAGGAAAGAGGAGTTTACCGGCCTCACAATGGGGTAAATCTCAAACTTAGCAGAGGTCTCCGCAAACCGAGGAATTGCCAAGACTTCCTCAGGCCAAGACCCTGCCAGCCAGTGCGAGCCAAAAATGGCCGCATACCCTTTGGAGGCTGCTGCATCTGTGGATACCCAAAGGGAAAAACTGGACACTGTAGGGATGAACATGGAAACCCCATTCTGATAGAGCAGATGGATCCTGGATAACCCGAGACTCTGAACTAGGGGCAGAAGGTAACAATGACAGTAATCTGGCGATGAAAGTCCTACCCTGTTGAATGATTCTCATCGCAAAATTTAACATGCCCAGTAGCGACTGTAACTCCACCCTAGTGCACACTCGAGAGACCGAAAAAGCATGAATGTGATCCCTGATCCTAACCAGCTTGTCTGGAGGGAGACTGGCCTGCATGGATAGTGAGTCCAGCGTGATACCCAAAAACGTCAGACTGGTAACAGGACCTTCCACTTTCTTTACTGCCAGTGGGACATTCAGAGCTGAAAAGACGGCAGTGAGCTTCAGAAGGTCGGTGGGCCTCTAAACGCCACTTTCAATGAGGAGAAAGTCATCGTAATGAATTACCTTGTTACAATTTTCCCTGTGTGTCAGGATCCAACTAAGGGCCTGGGCAAATGAGTCAAACAACCAAGGGCTGCTTTTGGACCCAAAGGTGAGCTTGGTGGCAAAATAGTAGTTCCCCCTCCATCTGATCCCATGCCATTGCCAAAGTGATGGTAAAATTGGCAGTCGTTTAATGCGGACATTGCTGATGCTTTCAGACAGCCAGGCGCCAGAGCCTACCCTGATGATAGACTGAATGGCCTGATCAACTGAAGCATATTTAAGGGAAAACTATTCCGACGGTATCAATGAATTGAGGCTAGGTGTATGTGAAAAATGAGGGGCAGACAAGTTGTAAATCAAACGTGGTTTATTGGAAAACTTCCCTCTCACCAACCCCAGTGGGTTAACCCTCCAAACTTGAAAAGGTGGTGTGGTGAATGGCCCGATGATGAAACCCTTATCTAATTTGGTTTGCAAAAGTAGGTCCACCGCTTCGGAGTCTACTGCCGAACACCTGAGGTTGGGACATTCCACTCTAACCGAGGGCAAGGACACTAAACCGGTGTGGAACCCTTCCGAAAATCCCTTAGCCAAGAAACAGCTCAAGGAAGGTGACGGATGGGCGGCTAAGCACTCTTGTAAAAAAGCCACATTGATGCGGCTTAGTCACAGGGCTTTGGGCTGCCTCAGTGAACAGGCCGACTTGGGGTGAGCCCTGAAGCACCCTGTACAAATATGCAACAGACGGCACTGGCTAAAATTACACGTACCATGTTTGTAGTTATTGCATAACTGGGACTTGCCAAGAAAATTAATGGGCCGTCCTAATTTGTCCACTGAAGCAGGAAGGCCTGCGGAAGGGAGAGGTGCACCCGACCCCCTGGATGTGCTGGGTAGGGCAGGAACCTCCGAATTAGGGCACCAGTATGCTGTATGTGAGAATGACTGACACGTGGCGCACACAGGGGATCTAAGCCCAGCGAAGTGTCTGCAAAATAATTCTGTGTCAATGCTGCTCCAAACTGTAGCTACCTGGAATTGGGCAAACCGAGCCGCGGCCTTGGCAGAAAAAGAGCGGTGATAATCATAAAAGTTGGACCCCCCATAGTTGTGGCCTAACTCGACCACAGTAAAGAGATACAGGTCCAACTCCTCCCTCCTAAGTGGACTGGTAGAGCATATGATGTCTCTGTAGAGACTGAAGGCCAGGACAAACTCTAGGATGGAAAATTTACGGTTAAGCCTGTGATCCCTGGTTTTGACCACCACTGAAACATCCCCGCAAGCGTAGGACCTGTTGTCAGCTACGTCATGCTCCGCAATCAACAGGGATGCCAGATTGACATCCTTGCCCTCCAGGATGTCCTTTTTGATGTTAGTAGGGATGAAATGAGCAGGAGTAACTGGGGGAGCAGAAGGATTACCTGGGCCTGCTGGAACTGGCATGGGAACCGGGGGAGTACCGGAAACTGCAACCGCCCCTGGACCTGCAGCGACTGCTGGAGCTATGATAGAGAATCCACCTAATACCTGCACTCTATCTCGAAGGTCCTGACATGATGTAGCCAGGGAACTGAGGGTAGTATGGATTTGAGATAATGAAGCGACTACAGTCCGCAGAGAAACTTGCTCTGCACTAGCGTCCGATGTGCTTGGGAACAGAAACCTGAAGAGCTGGGCTTTCCGGGCGGACGCTGGGAAAGGAATTCCCTACTATGAAGTTCCGTCATGAGTCTTGGGATGGTCCAGGTCCTGAGAGAAGGTGAGCTGACGTGCTGCGACCCCCCTAGCTGGAGAAAGTGGGTTAGAGGCGAATTCCTCGATGTCTGCAGCCTGCGACATGACCTGTACAACTGAAAAAAACATACCAGATATAACCAAAAATAAGATGACCGATCCCCACTAGCTAGTGACCAATGGGCACCCCACCTGAGACTAAGTGAAAAATGAACAAACTGAAGCAACCAAAGTAATAAACAGGCCGAGTTACCTGCAGCGTAACAGGTGAATTAAAAACGTAAACTCAGGCCTGAAAACATGTGAGGCCATGTATGTGTGAGATAACATTAAATGAAACGAGATGTAATGTATGTGCCACGGATGAGGAGACTTGCCACCGAACAAGCCAATTAAAAACGAACAGCTCAATCCATGTGGTCCTATAAACGTCATAGGAAACGCGTGCAGTGGAGCCGCCTGGACCGAACTATAAATGACGATGAACAATGTAAGCATGAAAAACGAAAAGAAGAACATAAATGACACAAGATTGAGCGTAGCATGGAGAAATCCCAGGGGTAGAGAGGATCAGAGGATCCCAAATCGGACCTCACGAGTGTGGAAGAAATCCCATCCCCATATCACCCTCATAAAGAGAGATCCAGGGACGGCAGGGCAGCATAGTAATTTGCTCCCAAGCAGCGGCAAAAATATAAGAAAAAACATATAGTTTTAATAAGTAAAAAATCAATTTCATATATAGATTAAAAAATTAATGAAAATGAAATTCCATATTACAAAAATAGTAACAATCATTATAATAGTAGCCCACGGGGTCAAGGGAGAGGAAGAAGAACTGGGGGAGGTAAGGGGAAAGGAATAGAGAGGGAAAAGAAAGAAAGTATGTAAAAAAGGGCCAGTTGGTATTGGCCAAGATAAGACTGAAATTCCAGCAAAGCAAATCCCTAGATGGAAGAAGGGGGTTTGATGGAAACAGTGAGGAGGGAGAAATAAATAATTCAAACAGATAAAAATACAACTATACAGAACATATACATATGGGGTCTAGAGAAAGGATTTATAACTAATATACTTGTTAAAGGATCACTAAAGGAATTTTTTTTTTTTTTTGCTAAATGGCTTCCTTTACCTTACTGCAGTACTGGTTTCATGTCCTCATTGTTCATTTTGCTTTGAAGTAGCTGTAATTCTGCTGTGATCTCCACACTTTCTGCTTGTCTGGCTCCTTATGAAAAATCTCATGGGAGCTTCTCACTGTGGTCTAAGCTGTGTGTCTAAAACTCCACAGAACCAATCAGATTCATTTTAAAAACAAAACACTGCCCTGGATTTGTTTGTTTTTGTTCTGTGGGTCTCTTTACTTCACATAAACATGAAACCAGTTTAAAACCAAAAGTGAAACTAGAGGCACATTATATGATAGAATTTAATCTATTTTTAATCATTTTTAAAAGGAATCAGTTAACTTTTATGTCTCTATACCCTGTAAACGGTCATTTCATCAAAAAAAAAATGTTTTCCTTTAGTGACCCTTTAACTAGTTACCGACCGCCCACCGTCGTTATACGTCATCACTTTAAAGATGGATATCTCGGTAACGGCAGCAGCTGCTGCCACAATCGAGATATTCATCTCTTCAGTGGGCGGTCCAGTACACAATAACGGCGGTCTCCGCGGCGGATTCGCCGCAAAATCGCCGTTATCGGTTGCGGGAGAGGGGCCCTCCCGCTGCGCCCTCCGCCGCTTACCGTAGCCGTCGGTAGCGGCGGAGGCGATCGGGTGCTGTCGGCTGGTGAGCGGGGACGAGACTGAAGGAAAAATCTCCTTCACCCGTCCCCATAGCTCTGCTGGGCGGAAGTGACGTCAAAACATCAGTCCCGCCCAGCGTCTTAAAGCAACATTTTTTTTTTTTGTCATTTGAAAAAATTACATTTCCAAATTTTTTTTTTTTTTGCATTTAAGCCCAAATATGAGATCTGAGGTCTTTTTGACCCCAGATCTCATATATAAGAGGACCCGTCATGCTTTTTTCTATTACAAGGGATGTTTACATTCCTTGTAATAGGAATAAAAGTTATAATTTTTTATTTTTTTTTATTTCAGTGTTAAAAATTGTAAAATAAATAAAAATAAATGCGAAAACCCCCAAAAAATTTTTTTAAAGCGCCCCGTCCCGACGAGCTCGCGCGTAGAAGCGAACGTATACACGAATAGCGCCCGCATATGAAAACGGTGTTCAAACCACACAAGTGAGGTATCGCCGCGATCGTTAGAGCGAGAGCAATAATTTTAGCTCTAGGCCTACTCTGTAACTCAAAAAATGCAACCTGTAGAATTTTTTAAACGTCGCCTATCGAGATTTTTATGGGTAAAAGTTTGACGCCATGCCACGAGCGGGAGCAATTTTTAAGCGTGATATGTTGGGTATCATTTTTACTCGGCGTAACATTATCTTTCACAATATATAAAAAAATTGGGCCAAATTTATTGTTGTCTTATTTTTTTATTTAAAAAAGTGATTTTTTTCCAAAAAAAGTGCGCTTGTAAGACCGCTGCGCAAATACGGTGTGACAAAAAGTATTGCAATGGCTGCCATTTTATTCTCTAGGGTGTTAGAAAAAAAATATATATAATGTTTGGGGGTTTTAAGTAATTTTCTAGCAAAAAAAATGTTTTAGTCTCGTTAACACCGAATCTGAAAAACAGGCCCGGGGCTAAAGTGGTTAAGCCCTGGATAGTAAGTGGCATTCAAGGATTGAATCCATTTAGTTTCAAGTTGTAATAAAATACGATCAATACCACCGCCTCTTATATGTGTGGGCACATGCTTGAGTGCGGTGAACTTGATCATTGCAAGTTGGAAGTTATGTTCCCGTCCCACGTGACGGCTAATAGCGGTACTCATCAGTTTCTTACGTATAGGTCCCACATGGTCAGAGATGCGTTTGTGAAAGGGTCTCTTCGTTTTCCCCACATAAAAGCATCCACAAAGAAATTTTGCCAGATAAACCACGCCAATCGTTTGGCATGAAACCAAATGGCGAATGCTATGTGTGTGCCCATTGGGCAATAAAGTTGTTGAACAACTTAGAATAAATGGACACACATTGCAGCCTTTACTACCAGTGGTTGGATGTGTTATACCTCCCACGGGGTCATAGTGGCTTTGGACGAGTTTGTCCCTCAAAGAGGGGGCTCGTCGATAAGCAACTTCTGGACGATTTTTTATGTACTTGCTCACAGTTCCGTCTGCTAAGAGCAGAGGCCAGAACTGATCTAGGATGGTTCTAAATTGGGGGTGATTAGTTGAATATTGGGTAATAATCCGAATGGGTTGCAGTGTACTTTTGTTTCTATTAGGAAAAATCAAGTCCTTAAGATCAATTTTGGCTGCTCTATTGTATGCCTTTTTTTAGAATTTTGTGGCTATAACCTCTTTCCCTCAAACGGGAGTATACATTTTTTGCAGCTAATTCATAATCTTTGCTCAAAGCACAATTTCTTTTCAATCTGATATATTGGCTGTAAGGGATACTCCTGACGAGAGAATGAGGATGGCCACTAGTGGCATGGAGAATAGTGTTGCCCGATGAAGGTTTTCGGTACAATGAAGAGTAAACAACTCCATCATGATCAATAGAGATCTTGAGATCCAAAAAGTTAATACATTTTTGGCTACACTCCATAGTGAATCTTTAATTGTAGGAGTTGTCAGCCAAGACAGTCATGAATTGTTCCAATTCCGATTTAGTACCCGACCATAGAAGTAGGACATCGTCGATGTACCTGTACCACAATATGACGTGGGACATGCACATCGACGGGTCATCATTTGAAAAAAGTTCCTTCTCCCACCCCCCCAGGTACAGGTTGGCATACGATGGGGCACATTTAGTCCCCATCGCAACCCCCTGCACCTGGAGGTAGTGGGAGAGTCCAAACAAGAATACATTGCGGGTGAGAATAAATCTGAGTAAATCCAAAATAAAAAAATGTATAGGGTTGAGCCTGATCACCTCTGTCCTTGAGAATATGGCCTATTACTTCAATACCCCATCATGGGGGATGGCATTGTAGAGGCTCTCGATGTCAATGGCTACCAGCCAAGTGTTGGGGGGGGGGACTGAAATTCCTTCAATAGTTTGAAGTAGATCTATGGTGTCTTTGATATATGAAGTAAGAGATGCAACATGTGGACGGAGATAATTGTCCACCATAGTGCTGGCATTCTCCGTTAGACTAGCGCATCCAGACAAAATGGGTCTGCCTGGTGGACAATTCATTGACTTATGAATCTTAGAAAGAGCATACATAGTGGGAACCCTGGGCTTCTCGACATTCAGATAATTCCAAGTATCCTTATTGATCAAACCTTGGTGATAGGCCTGGGTGATTAAAGAGTAATATTCATCATTGAACTTGGAAATCACGGATTGGGATATGGGACAGTACCAGTCTGCGTTTTTCCAAATTTCTTTCACACATTAACTCGTAGTCAAGGACATCCATGACCACAATATTTCCCCCTTTATCAGAGGGTTTGATTATGATTGACCGATTACTTTGAAGATTTTTTAGTGCCTGTCGTTGATTGTATGTAAGGTTGTCTATTCTGACATCTGAGGAGAAATCCATTTTTTCAATTTCTTTGGTCGTTTGTTGAACGAATGACCAAATGCTGACATTTTTATTAGGCAGAGGGAAATTCTGTGATTTGGGTTTATATGAAGGTGGTGGAGGGAAAGTCATTTCTGGGACACAGATGCCCGAAGTGTACAATGCCGAAGGCATGTCATCACCGACATGGCCCTCTTCCAAAAGTTCCATTAGTGTTTCAATGGACACTGGCCCCACCCGCCAGTGTCTTACGTAAGGTTTGATGCCCCAAAATTTTAGTTGTGTGGGGTCTTTGTTGTGATGAGTAGCAAAGTGTTTTGACACACTGCGCTTATCGAAACCTTTGATTATATTTTGCACGTGTTCTTTTATGCAAATTTTTAGGGGTCTTTTTGTCTGGCCTATGTATTGTAGCCCACAGCTACACTCTAGGGCATAGACGGCCCCTTCTGTGTTACAGAAGATAAATTCTTTAATGTCGTATGAGTTTCCTGTACTGGTGGAAGTCCCTTTTTCTTTTATTTTGGGTGTTTCGTTCTCACACATGCGTAACAGCGCTTGCAGGGAAAAAAAAGCCCTTTCCAGTGAAGAAAGTCAGACCTCTTCCTGGGGGGTCCAGGATACTTTTCACAATCTTGTCCCGAATTGTGGGAGCTCTTCTGTAAACAAATTTAGGAAGACCTGGGGAGAGTGTCCTGCAGATGTTTATCTGCCAATAGGATATTCCAATGGCGCTTGATAATTTTTTGGATTTTGTTTATGTTGCACGCTGTAGTCGAAGATAATTGGTACCATGTCCTTTTGTGGTCTCATGTCTTGATTTATCTCTAATAAGTGTATTTCGGTCCATCTCTGCCACTTTGGTTATTTTGTTGTTAAATGTGTTGTCATATCCTTTTTCTATAAATCTCTGTCCCATCTTTTCTGCTTGTGATGTAAAAGAGTATTTATGGGTACAGTTTCTTCTCAGGCGCATGAGTTGTCCTTGAAAAATGAAAGGTAGAGGGCGCTAAACCACCCAAGGTTATTGTGATAAGTAGATTACCACACAACGTATGTGCAGAACTAATTAAATAATTAACAAATTAAATGTGAACAATGATTTCATATAGATACAAGATTCAATAATATATCAGAATTGTCCCCTGCAAACGTGCATAGATGAGCAGATTCCTCTGCAGTGACAATCAAGCAAAGTTCACTGTGCAGAAAAACAAAAATAAATCATTTGAGTCCCAATAGCATGCGCTGAAAGCCAGAACAAATCTTGAGATTGCTGTGATCTTCATAGTGTAGAAAAGTAGAGAATACCACCACCATACTCTTCAGTTTATAATTATTCCACCCGAGGTGCTTTAAATATAAAATGCTCTTACCAGAGCCTATTGACCACTTTAATTAAAAAGATAGTCTCATAGGCCAGTGTAGGATTGTGCCTACACACACATGGATATGGATAAATTGAATCTTAGTTCCAGACGTTCCAGATAGGGAAGATATGCAAAGAAAAAAAGCCAGTAGGCGCAAATAGCGTGATACCGTTTTAATCTTAAAAACAATAAAAACATGGACAGCCAAATGGCCTCTTACTTTAAAAGTGCCTACCCGGCACTGGGACTGCAGGCCTGTTACCGCCAATCCGCGGTTCAAATTGTGGGTTGGAAGGATCGGATACCACCGCCGTAGTTCCACCTTCTTCTCCTTCCTGTCAGCTCACCAGAGCGGGGGGGGCGTCACGTGATCAGGGTCGCCTCCGACGTACGTTTCGATTGACCATCTTCAGGGGGGCGTGCCTGGTCACAGATGCATCTTGGTGTTTGTAGTCAGAATGACTACTCATTTGTCCAATAGGGAAATTTCTAACCTCTATCGTCCCGGTGCCGTTTAAGCAACTCCTGGTATGATCATTTTAATGTACATACAGAGAGAGTGCAATAATAACATTCCTGGGTATAGTTTAAAAACTCTGACTTAGAAAAACTGCCTGCCGAGAGAGATAAGAAAAAAATGTATATAAAATTTGAGAAACAGCACCTCTCGCATCCCTCTGGATGTGCAAAGGTGGCCATCCACAGAGCACGGTGATCCAAGCAAAGAAAAGATCACCCCTGTAATCGAGTTGCATATAATACTACTGGAGAAACTTATTGGACCTACATAACTAAAAGATGGTCATAGTAAAAATGCAAATAAGACATAGGGCATGATCCAAGGTGACACTGAAAGGACGGCCTCCCCAGCCTCCCTCCATATGTGCATGAGCCACCATAGATTCTATGCTGAGGAAAAAGTCTAGATTCACATAATCCATTACCATATGATAAAATGGATAAATATTGACCCTGACCTACTGATCGCATAGGCCCACCTCCTATATAGAAAAATTGACGTGAAAATATATCAAAATCGAAAAAAGCACTTCCCAAAAAAATTAAAAATAATTCCAGCAAAATTTGGAAACCACGGCAAATCAACAATCTAGCCAAAGGCTCCATAGAAAATAAAAAATAGACAACATTATATACTTCAGGATATATGTTATGATAAGATAATTCATCAAATAGAACAGCAGGTTACGATAACTGACCAGGAAAAGTTTTTTTATGGAGATCAAAGACTCATACAATATTGATTGATATCCTGTACTCCACCCTCAGGGGGATTAATTCAACTAGATGGAAACCTCAGTACCAATCTTCTGAACAGATAAATGAAAAAATTAAAAAAAAAAAATATTATTAATAAACCTGGCAAAGAACTCGAGAGACTATACATCTGATAAGTCAATCATTGGCCAAAAAACAATTCAGGTCCAACTCAATGTTGAGACCTGATGGCTGCATCATACGTAACTTGTGTACCCATTTCATTTCATTTCATTTTGGGAGACACTCCGTGTCATGTGAGTCCCTCGCCAATTCCTAGTGATTTTGTCAATGCCATAAAAAATGCAAAGGCCAGGATCACTGTTATGATGGCTAGAAAAGTGCCTTGATACGCTATGGTTGGAAAAACTGTTTTTTATATTGACCAGATGTTCATTAATTTGTGTCTTCAGTTTACGTGTGGTTCTCCCTACGTACTGTAAAGAGCACGGGCACTCGAGCACATACGTAACATGATCCGATCCACACGTGATCAAAGGCTTGATCTTAAAAGATTCACTGGTAACGTTGGATTTAAACTGGGTCACTTTTTTAGTGGCTCCAGATTTACGTGTTGTCTTGCATGCTTTACACCTTGTACAGTAATGGAACCCCGATCCATCGAGAAAGGTAACCAATTTTCTGGGTGGATCTGGGACATTGGGAGCAATCCTATTTCTAAGGCCTGGTGCTCTCTTATAGATAAACTTGGGCACACTGGTGATAGATGTGGCCAAGTTATTATCCTTCATGAGAATGTGCCAGTGTTTCTTAAACACTGCTTCCACCTGCCGATACTGTCTATGGAACCCTGATATGAAGGCTACCTAATTTTTTAACTCTTTTTTGGGTTTAGGAACCAAATAAGATTGCCTATCTAGAGCAGCAACTTGGTCAAGCGCTCTCTGGAGTGCATCAGCTGGGTACCCCTTCTCCAGAAACCTGGTAGTCAGGAGTTCAGCCTGTGCCTCAAAGTCTTCACTGGTATCACAATTGCGTTTGAGTCGCATGAACTGACCCTTTGGAACAGCACCTATCCAAGAAGGATGGTGACAGCTATGTGTGGGTACAAACCCATTCCGGTCCGTCGGTTTAAAAAAAGTCATAGTTTGAAACCTACAACCTTTTTTCCTGATGGTAAGATCCAAATAATTAGCAGTGGACATACTGGTTTCTGCCACAAAGGAGAGTCCATACTTGTTGGCATTCATCTGCGCTATGAAACTTTGTAGACATTCATCTGGCCCTTCCCAAAGCAGAACAATGTCATCTATATATCTTTTATAGAATCTAAGTGATTCATGTTGGTCCAAAAAAATTGTTTCGTGCTCCCATTTATTTAAGACAATGTTCGCCACACTGGGTGCATAGCGGGCACCCATAGCCACGCCTCCCACTTGATTAAAGAACTGGTTATTCGCCCAAAAATAATTATTCTTCATGGCCAATTCCAGTCCTCTAAACTTAAAAAGGTCCAGATTAATTTTTTGATCAGAGTGTCACTTGAGTGCCCACCGAAGGGCAGTGAGGGCATCACTATGTCTGATATTCGTATAAAGTGATTCGATATCAACTGTAACGATAATCATATGTTCAGTGGCTTCAATATTTTAAAGTGCAAGTAATAAATCTTTACTATCCTTCAGATAGGACGGACTCTGTGAAACCAGTGGCTTAAAAAAAACTGTCGAGATATTCACCCAACCTTGAGAAAAGAGCCCCTATCCCACTAATTATGGGTCTCCCTGGGGGATTCTCTTTGTTTTTATGAATCTTTGGTAAGGTATATAGGACCGGGATCTTGGGTACGTGAGGGACGAGATATGCCGCCTCATTGGGGTTAAGAATTCCTCTGTCAAGTCCCTCAGTTACCCAATATTTCAAAAGATCTTTAAGTTTGTGTGTGGGGTCACTCTTCATGGGTTGATATGTATTGGGGTCATCTAATTGTTGTTGCATTTCTTGATAGTAGTATTCCCTTTTTAATATAACAAGGCCTCCGCCTTTGTCGGCTGGCCTTACTACTATGTTTTATTACTTTCTATCGTTTTGATTGCTCCCTTAAACTGTGTACTTGAAGCCTGGGAAACAACTTCCATATCACGTATAACGTCCTGAACCAAAGAACGAAAAACCTCGATATGGTGATTGGAACCCTTATAAGGATTGAACACGGATTGATTCCTCAAACCGCTATGGACAAACTTTTCAGGACTTTGGGATCTTGGTTGATCAATCTTCCCTGCGAAATGTTTCTTTATATTTAATTTTCTAATGTGTTTCTCTACATCAATAAACACCTCGAATTTATCGATATCTTTGTTAGGAGCAAATTTTAGACCCTGCTGTAACACAGCTAGCTCATGGTCCGAAAATTCCACCCCTGCCAGGTTATAGATCCCTTCATTTAATCTGTTCTTTTTCTCTCTCCCTCTTCCTCGTCGTCCTCTCTTTCTGAATATTCTTTCTGGTAGAAAGGGGACCTGGGGGGGATACTGTAAGTATCCTTCCACCCTCTCCCATCCCCCCCCCCCCTGATGTTGGTTGTGATAAGGGGCAGGTCGTCCCCGAAAATTACCTCTGGACCCACCTCTTGGTGGTCTCGGAGGATATTGAGGACGATATGGTTCATAATACTGATAGTCCGGTCCTCTATAATCTAGTGGTCCAAATCTATTGTAAGTTTCCACTGGCTGAGAGTGGGGATAGCCATAAGTGTTGAGGGGAGGAGGATAATGATGAGGTTTGTAGTAGGGAGTGGTCGGTTTTGAACTTGTTTTTATTGCTGATTTTTTTTGGGGTACTGGAAACTTGTACAGTTTTTTTCTTTTCTGTACTTTTGGTAGGCGGAGGGGGCCGCTCTCCATGCACACTAATGTCAGCGGGATTGCCCAAATTAAGGGTTTCCTGCCACTTGTAAATTTTGTTTTCCTCAAAATCTTTAATGTCTCTTTGATATTTCTTTATCGTTACATCACGGGACACAGAGCGGCATTCATTACTATATGGGTTATATGGAGTACCTTCAGGTGTAGACACTGGCAATCTTCAAACAGGAAATGCCCCTCCCTATATAACCCCCTCCCATAGGAGGAGTACCTCAGTTTTTACGCCAGTGTCTTAGGTGTTAGTCATGGTTTAGCTTGCCTCCGCATCCTTGGGATTAGGTGAGCTACCGGTTCTGTCCAAAAAAGCCTGAGCGCTAAAGTGGTCAGTAACCGGACCCCAAACCCTTGGGGTATAGCCCATAATGCTTTCTTTTTAAGAGAGCTGGACCCTGGGCCCAGAACTTAGAAAACCTTTGGGCGCCTAATGTTTTCTGTTTGCCAGGGTGCTGTATGGGCCCAGGACAGTGGATCCTTCATGGAAGAAGAAGGTTCCCAGGGCCTGAAGGTCTAGACATCCCCACGGAGATGGGGGAAGATTGGGCCTCTTGCTTTGCAAAGTCCTGCGGCATGGAGCAGGTAAGTAAGGGGAAAACTTGCGGAACTTGGCTCTTAGCAAGTTTTTTCTGGGAGGTCACAGGGGACATGCCTAAAAGTTATGCATTTGCATCTGGCAAACCAGTCACATATCATGAAGATAGGATGGCTCTATATGTTGTTATTCCCCTTAAAAAAGTGACCTCCCTGGTAGTATTGGAAAAGCTGTGAGTGGGGCCTTTTGTGTACAATGTATGTGTGTGTCAGAGAGCTATGCTTACCTGCAAGCCTCCAGGCGATGCTCTATCCAGTCCTCTTCCTCATGCCTGCAAGGCAGGCAGAACGCTGTCCTCCTCGTGTGTTCCAGGCCTGCGGCTGCAGGAACAGAGAGGCCCTTCCTCCATACACCCCCCCCGTCGGCGGGCACGCGCGCGGCGCGCGTGCACGTGTTTATAGGCGCATTTGGCGCCGTTTTAGCTGGGGGGGAAGGGCGGGTCAGTGATTTAAGGAAGGGGCGGCCCTTCCTTGAATACCACAGCTCATTCAATACTATGGTTTGAGGGAGGAAGGACTGGAGTGAAGCACGGGGCGCTGAGGACACACAGTGGCCAGAAAGAATACTACAGTCTTCAGAAGATTGTGGTTTAGCCTAGGAATAGGCTGTTTTTTCTTTTCCATCTCATAGTCTTTTCTTTGGCAATACTACTCAGGGGGATAGAATGTTTTTTCTTGCCTAGATTGAAAAAAAAAGGAAAAGAAGTTTTTTTCTTTAAAAAAAAAAAAAAAAGTGTCATCTGGGGAAGAGGAAACATTTTTTATTCCCCAAACAGGTGTTTGGGCATTTAACTATTTATAAGTCCCAGGTACCAATAAGTAGCAGGTGTACCTCGGTATTGTACCATGGCATCAAAGAACAAATCAGAGGGTACAAAAGGTGGGGATTCCCCCACAGGGTCTGAGGTCTCGGATAGAGCTATGCCGCTGCTTTCCCCACTGGGAGCCGTTGGGCCATCGGGATCGGGGGCTGGAGCTGACGCGAGTCAACCCAATCCTAAGATGGTCACGGAGGAGGTGTTACTTACCTCTTTAAATGAGATGCAGAAAAGCATGGGAAAGATGATAGCCGCAGCTATGCGGGGTAGTAAGCGGAATAGATCTCCGTCACCCGTGCGCGGACCCTCGGAAGAGGAGGTCCTTTCCTCTGGGGAATTGGACGACCTCTTGGACAAGGACCAGGGATCGATGATCCGGATACAGAGGAGTCTGGGGCAGTCTCCCTGAGGGAGAGCTGGTGGATTCAAGACTTGACGGACTTGGTCCATAAGGCATTCAACCTGCCTATACCAGATCTCCAGGTATCGACGGTTTCAGCTTTGGGCTCACTGAGGGCGCCTCAAAGCAGGGCGGTGTTTCCGATCCATCCTCTATTGGAGGGAGTCTTGTTCCAAGATTGGAACAAACCAGACAAGGTTTTCTTACCACCTAAGAAATTTTCTGTCTTGTATCCTATGGAAGAAAAGTTTTCCAAGAGATGGGCTTCTCCTGCAGTAGACGCAGCCATCTCCTGTGTTAACAAATCGTTAACATGCCCTGTAGAAAACATACAGGTTTTCAAGGATCCAGTTGATAAACGCTTGGAAGCACTACTTAAAAACTCCTTCACTGCTGCAGGGGCAGTAGTACAGCCAGCCGTGGCTGCGATTGGAGTCGCTCAAGCTTTATCGGATCAATTTAAGCAAATGCTTGAACTTATTCCTGCCGAGCAGGCAGAAGAATTTTCGGATGTCCCTAAGGCCATTTGTTTTACGGTAGACGCTATCAAGGATTCTATCCAGCAAGCGTCACGTTTATCGTTATCCCTTATCCATATGAGAAGACTCTTATGGTTAAAAAGCTGGGAGGCTGAGCCCCCATGCAAGAAGCTCCTGGTAGGGTTCCCCTTCCATGGAGGTCGGCTCTTCGGAGAAGACCTAGATAAATACATTCAGACCATTTCAAACGGCAAGAGTACTCTCTTGCCAACTAAGAAGAAGGTTCAGGGGCCTGCGTTTAAACGACAGTCCTCCCCTGGACAGGGGCCCTCTAATGCAAGCAGTATCGACGGCCCCCTGCAAGAACAAACTTCGGCTTCAACAGCAGATCACAAAGACAGGCTGTTAGAGGCAAGAGGCAGTGGTTTCGCAAACCAGCAAAACCAGCCCCCAAGTCTACCTTATGAAGGGGCGCCCCCACCCACGAAGGTGGGGGGAAGGCTGCGACTCTTTTCGGAGATTTGGGAAGCCAGCATTCCCGACGAGTGGGTACGGTCTTCCGTGGCCACAGGCTACAAGCTAGAGTTCCTAAGGTTTCCTCCTCCTCATTTCCAGGAGTCGAGGATTCCAAACGATCTGGAGAAAGGAGCCGCATTAAGATCGGCTCTAGATCATCTACTTTCCCAGGAAGTAATAGTAGAGGTACCAGTCCTGGAACAGGGACTGGGTTTCTACTCCAACCTATTCATCATCCCAAAGCCCAATGGAGATGTCAGGCCAATTTTGGACCTAAAGATGGTAAATGCATACTTAAAAGTCCGCTCATTTCGGATGGAATCCGTGCGGTCAGCAGCTGCCACACTCCAAAAGGACGACTTCATGGCGTCCATAGACATAAAGGATGCCTACCTTCATGTTCCAATTTATCAGCCACATCAAAGATATCTACGCTTTATGGTGGCTTCGCGTCATTTCCAATTCGTGGCGCTTCCCTTCGGGTTGGCTACGGCCCCCCGCGTGTTCACGAAGGTTCTAGCTCCAATCCTAGCCAAGCTAAGGATTCAAGGGGTCACGATCCTAGCATACCTGGACGACCTCCTAGTCATAGACCACTCGTCTCCCGGCTTGGAGCGAGCAGTGGCCCTCACGGTCCAATACCTCGAGAGGTTCGGCTGGGTCCTAAACCGGGAAAAGTCAGCATTCCAGCCCACAAGGCAATTGGAATATCTCGGCATGAGATTAGACACAGAACAACAAAGAGTGTTCCTACCTCTGAGGAAGGTCGAAGCCATCAAGGTGTTAATCCTACTGGTTCTAAGCAAGAAAGAACCGACTATTCGCCTATGTATGAGACTACTAGGCAAGATGGTGGCTACCTTCGAGGCGGTGCCATACGCCCAGAGCCACACTCGCATCCTGCAGGCAGCCATCCTGTCAGCATGGAGCAGAAGGCCACAGGCCTTGGATATCCCGTTGCCACTCTCATCAAGAATCCGGCAAAGTCTGTGTTGGTGGTTAGACCCTCAGAACCTACTGAAGGGAAGGTCTTTCAGCCCAGTGGCTTGGAAGATAGTGACCACAGACGCCAGCCTGACGGGCTGGGGAGCAATTGTGGAGGGTTCCACTCGCCAAGGTATTTGGGCAAAGCCAGAGAAGCTGTTACCCATCAACATCTTGGAGCTCAGAGCTGTTCGACTAGCCCTCAGGGCTTGGACGTCGAAATTGCAGGGGTTCCCGGTGAGAATTCAATCAGACAATGCCACGGCTGTGGCATACATAAATCACCAAGGGGGAACCAGGAGTCAGGCCGCTCAGAGAGAAGTGAGCTTGATTCTCCTATGGGCAGAGGCTCATGTGCCCTGCATATCGGCAATATACATTCCCGGAGTGGACAACTTTCAGGCGGACTTCTTAAGCCGCCAGACTCTATGGCCGGGGGAATGGTCTCTGCATCCACAGGTCTTTCAAGCACTCTGCCAAAGATGGGGAGTGCCGGACGTGGATATCATGGCATCGAGACTCAACAAGAAGCTAGACAGGTTCATGTCCCGGTCAAGGGATCTGATGGCCTGCGGAACCGATGCTCTGGTTTGCCCTTGGCATCAGTTCAAACTTCTTTATGCGTTTCCCCCGCTCCAGTTACTACCCCGCCTGCTGCGCAGGATCAGGGTGGAGCGCATACCAGTCATCCTGGTAGCTCCAGCATGGCCCAGAAGGGCATGGTACTCACTAATCCTAAGGATGGTAGTGGGAAACCCTTGGACTCTGCCTCTAAGGCCAGACCTGCTATCGCAAGGTCCGATCCTCCACCCTGCCTTACGGCATCTAAATTTGACGGCCTGGAAGCTGAATCCTTGATTCTCAGGGGTAGAGGTCTGTCTCAGAAGGTAATCTCTACCCTAATCAGAGCCAGGAAACCGGTCTCTAGGGTGATTTATCACAGGGTCTGGAAGGCCTATGTAGGCTGGTGTGAGTCCAAGCGATGGCTTCCTCGCAAATTCACCATTGATAGAGTTTTAAGTTTTCTCCAGCTAGGAGTGGATAAAGGATTGGCATTAAGCACAATCAAAGGACAGATTTCTGCTCTGTCAGTGTGGTTTCAGCGGCCGCTGGCCACCCACTCGCTGGTTAAGACCTTCCTTCAAGGGGTCTTACGTATTAAACCTCCAGTTAAATCCCCGCTTTGTCCGTGGGATTTAAATCTTGTCCTGTCAAGTTTACAGAAACAACCGTTTGAGCCGTTGGCTGAAGTTCCTTTGGTTCTACTGACAAGGAAGTTGGTATTTTTGGTTGCCATAGTTTCCGCAAGAAGAGTTTCGGAACTGGCAGCCTTATCCTGTAAGGAACCATATCTTATATTTCATAAGGACAAGGTCGTTCTCCGCCCTCATCCTTCCTTCCTACCGAAGGTCATATCCAGTTTTCATTTGAACCAGGATTTGGTATTACCATCCTTCTTCCCTAAACCTACTTCCAGAAAGGAAGGGTTGCTGCATACCTTGGATATTGTCAGGGCCATGAAGGCCTATCTTAAAGCTACAGAGAAGATCCGAAAAACAGATGTGCTGTTTATTCTACCGGATGGGCCCAAGAAGGGGCAGGCAGCTGCAAGGTCCACCGTTTCTAGGTGGATCAAGCAATTAATCACTCAGGCCTACGGCTTGAAAGGGTTGCCTCCTCCAGTATCATTAAAGGCTCATTCTACTAGAGCCATGGGCGCCTCCTGGGCAGCACACCACCAGATCTCTATGGCTCAAGTTTGCAAGGCGGCAACCTGGTCTTCTGTCCACACATTCACAAAATTCTACAAGTTGGACGTAAGAAGGAATACTGATACTGCCTTCGGGCAGGCAGTGCTGCAAGCTGCAGTTTGAGACCCTCGGATCCCGGGGGCTCCTCTTTTTTTTTTAGTTAAATTTAAAATTTAAGATTATTTTTCTCAAATAAGTTGGATTATTATGATTTGAGTATATCTCTAAATTAAATCCTTTTGTCTTGGAGATGTTCTCCCTCCCCTCATTGTAAGCATTGCTTTGGGACATCCCATATAGTAATGAATGCCGCTCTGTGTCCCGTGATGTAACGATAAAGAAAAAGAGATTTTTAATACAGCTTACCTGTAAAATCTTTTTCTTGGAGTACATCACGGGACACAGAGCTCCCACCCCTCTTTTTTGAGGACCATTTTGGGAGGCATACTGCTTGCTACAAAACTGAGGTACTCCTCCTATGGGAGGGGGTTATATAGGGAGGGGCATTTCCTGTTTGAAGATTGCCAGTGTCTACACCTGAAGGTACTCCATATAACCCATATAGTAATGAATGCCGCTCTGTGTCCCGTGATGTACTCCAAGAAAAAGATTTTACAGGTAAGCTGTATTAAAAATCTCTTTTTTTTTCAATTTTTTATTCTTTATTTCCCCATCATATTTGGACAAATGTATCTGTAAGAGTTTGGATTTCTCCATGTATTCACTACTAGTATTGAATGGCTCCATTTTTTTCTTAAGATCTGCAATCTTAGATTCCAGACTTACATTTTTTGCCTTCCTCCTTCTGACCATAAGCTGCATCAGCTTCTGCTCACAGGCATTAAAAAATTGGTACCATTCTTCAATAGATTGCAAATTGTCAATACCATCATTAGGACCAACTTACCTTCTGAGACGCCTGGGTGTAAGATTCTTTCCTATATAGAACTCGAATGAGGCAATGTCCCACCACACTCTAATCTGTTTTTCCATATCTAGTTGTAATTCTTTGAAACCTCTTTCTAAATCCATATTGGGACTCGGGGTTTCTTGAAAAATCTCATCTAAATTAATTTGACGCTCTCTCATAAAATTGAAAACATCCATGGCTGCGTGAAAAAATGGTTCAAAATAATAATACTAAAAATTCTGATAACCTCAAAGTGATAAAGTGGTGAAAATTCCGCGCCAAATACAAATAAACTAACTTAAAAAATAAAAAAGCTGCTCCTCATAGAACAATATAAATTGTGAAATTGAAAAATGAAAGGTAGAGGGCGCTAAACCACCCAAGGTGATTGTGATAAGTAGATTACCACACAACGTATGTGCAGAACTAATGGGTAGTCCTCTAGGGAAAATTATACAACCAGTTTTTGTGGTGGCAGCTCTCCAGGGGGAGGTAACTGTTCCTATCCACGTTCTTGATGTGGGTTCTGGAAACAAGTGTTTTATCTTATTGACAGATCTCTAAATCTAGGAAGGTGATCTTTTTGTCACTTTATTTCCCAGCTGAGTTTGATATTTCTATCGTTTATGTCCAGGTTTGGAAGGAAATCTAATAGTTCTATTTGTTCCCCTTTCCACACAATGAATATATCGTCGATGTATCTTCTGTTACTGAACAAACCTTTTGGACGATTGGAAAATATCTGTTCCTCTTCCCATTGCGCCACGAAGAGCCCTGCTACGCTGGGAGAAATTTTTTGCTCCCATAGCCACGCCCGTCTTTTGGAAGTACCGTATTTTCCGCACCATAAGACGCACCTGACCATAAGACGCACCTAGGTTTTAGAGGAGGAAAACAAGTAAAAAAAGATTTTGAACCAAATAGCATACTAAAATGTGTAATAAAATATAACAGAACCATATTTCAACCATGTAAAGTGAACAGCAGTCAACAATGACATTAAGAACCGTCATCACTGTCCTTAACAAAGGAGAGGAGAGACTTTAAAGTTCAAGCACTCTCCTAGTTTTCTGGGAACCCCAAGAACTCATCATCGCCAGTGTCAGAATTTATGAAGCTCAGTTGCTCACAATCACCGACATCACTTTCTTCGCTATCTTCATATACAATGCAATCTTCAGTTCCATCTAAGGCATTGCTAATGCCACATTTTTTGAATGACTGTACAACGATTTCCTCCTTCACTGAGTGCCATGATGTTTTCACCCATTCACAAACTTGAGTGATAGTGGGCCTCTTCATCCGTTCAGTAGGTGTCAGATCATGATTACCAGCAGCCATCCATTTGTTCCACTCTTCTCGCATAAACACGTTAAATGGTTTGTTGATGGAAACGTCGAGAGGTTGCAACTGGCTGGTAAGACCCCCCAGGAATCACAGCTAGATGAGTCTTCACTTCTTTAAAGCACTTTTTCGTCGGTTCGCTAATATGTGCTCTAAACTGGTCAAGCACCAATAAGGCAGGTTTTTTCGGAAGCCCTCCAGGATGTTTGGACCACACTTTTTCAACCCATACTCTCATTCCATTTTCGTCCATCCATCCTTTGTCATGGACATGTACGACAACTCCTCGTGGAATCACTTCTTTCGGAAAGGTTTTCCTTTTAAAAATTAGCATGGGCGGCAATGTGGTGCCGTCTGCACAGCAGGACAACACAACCGTGTAATGGGTTTTCTCATGTCCTGAGGTTTTTACCGTTATGGTTTTGGCACCTTTCAGATCAACAGTCCTATTAGATGGCCCATCAAATGTTAGCGGGACTTCATCCATATTCCCAATCTGGGCGATTTCAAAACCGTTTTTCTTCCTGGCATCAATCACAAATTTATGAAAAGACAAAATCTTAGATTCGTATTCTTTTGGCATTTTTTGCGCAATTCTAGTTTTGGTGCGCATAACAAGGTCACATTGCCTCATGATTGAGCACCACGATGGTGATCCAGTAAAATCCTGAATGCCTTTCTCTACAGCAATGCGTTTGGCTTCATATATGATCATTTTTGTAGAGACTGACAAGCCATTATTTCGGTGACGTGTGATCCATTCTTTCATGGCCACGTCTAACTGTGGCCACTTTGCAGCATGCCCACGAAAAGTGTGCTTACTTTTACTTGCTTTTTGCAGCTGATCCTCCTGTTTCCTCCACTCTCTTATCATTTTTTTTCAGTTGGAGGTGGCCCAAAATGTCTCTCCACTGCCCTGTTTCCATGTTCCTTAGCATATTTTACTATAAAAACCAATATGTATTATCAGTGGATACTAATAAAACATTAACAGCGCTATAGTCACTGGTAGTGTGACTCGTGAGTTCAAAGTCTCATAGCCGATGAATGCTGATAACAGAGCTCTTCAAGAAAAAATCTTTAGTCATACATATCAGTCTCTTAAAATACAATGGGCCAGATTCACAAAGAGATACGACTATCTACAGATACACAATCGTATCTCTGACTTACACTGGTCCTATCTATGCGCCTGATTCAAAGAATCAGTTACGCATAGATAGGGCTAGATCCGACAGTGTTACAATGTGTTACACTGTCGGATCTTTTTTTCAATTTAAAAATGGCGCCGGGGGCGTTCCCGCTGATTTACGATAAATAATATGTAAATCAGCGAGATACGCAAATTCACGAACGTACGCGGACCCGTCGCAGTGTTCTTACGTCGTTTCCGTAGCGGTTTTCCATCGTATACTTACCCCTTCTTTTATCATGTGCAGCCCATGTTAAGTATAGCCGGCGTTCCCGCGTCGAATTTGAATTTTCCTACGTCGTTTGCGTACGCCGATTCACGAACACGCGCGTCGCAAGTCCCGCTCACGTCGCAACCACTGACGTCCTAGTGACGTCAGTGGGAGCAATGCATGCCGGGAAATTCCCCGGACGACGCATGCGCATTTAAATCGGCGCGGGAACGCGCCTGATTTAAATATGACACTCCCCTAGCCGCGGAATTTGAATTCCGCTGGGGGATTTAGGATCCGCCGTCGCAAGTTTGGAGGTAAGTGGTTTGTGAATTAGCCACTTGCCTCCTAAACTTGCGGGAGCGGATCTTAATTCACGTAGATCGAGCGGATCTATAGATCCGCTGCGCTACGTGAATCTGGCCCAATAGCTTTATCCCAAATCAAGCTGTGTAAGTTTCAGAATATCAGTTCACATGTCATCTTGTTTCTTTTTTTGCTGACAGGGAAGCTGCAGATTATATATTCTCCAGATAATATAGGGATCTGTGTGCTTCACATTTCTGTGCTCCCCTTTGGATGTTGTACTCATCAGATACTAGGTGAAAAACGGCATTGATTAAACTGGATCTCAGCTCTTCTCCTCCCTGGAATGGATGATTATCAAACTTAATGGAATCCTCAGCTGTTCTTTTCTCCGTGGGTGTGAATGATGTTCCTTGGATTATATGTGCAGCACGGTCATAGTGTAAAACCCTTTATTTGAATGATAACACCCCTGCTACCCGCACATGCTTACACATTAAAATATCATAAGAAGCTTGTCACTTTCAGTACTAGTATCAGCTCACTCAGGGTATGGTCTCTGTAATCCCAAAACACTGCTCCGTGAGACCCTGGTAGACACTAGCCTCAGTACAAGAGAGCCATCGTGTAGCCACGCCCAGACGCGTTTCGTGATTGGCTCACGTCTTCAGAGGGCGTGCAACATGATCTGACTGCTCGTTAATATAGGGGAACAAATCAGGTATCAACCCGCCCTCCCCTCTTCGTGATACATCCCGTCTCGGCCGCTCCGCCTATTTCGGCATACGTCACGGGCTCAACAGCCAGTCACGGGCATCATAGACTCGATGGCTTTGTGTACTAGTTACACGCTGCTTTTTCTGAGTCAGCTGGGACCCGGAATTCCACGGCACTTTATATTGTGGCGTCAGATGCTGCTCCACGTCCTCGCGCTAAGGCAGCTCTGCCGACACTGTTTATCTATGTAATACAATAGGGATAATGTATGAAGTACAAAGGATGAATAATATAACTCTCTATTCTGCGGGAGCTGATACATAGTCATAAATGTCATCCTCTGTACAAACTCTCAGTCATAGGCACTTCAAAATTGAATAATCCATCCTATGACTACTGTTACATTGTTTGTTTTCCACACTTAAGTACCAACAAAAGGGGATAACAAACTACATATTAAAATAAAAATTACATTAAACAAAATTCAATACAGGATAGCATATCTGTTATTCAAAGCGACAATCCACCTTGTAATGTTTAAAATAGTATATGCTTAAATATTTAAAATATTCATTAAAAATATATACTGTAAATATTTACAGCCCATATGAAGTCTATTTATATGTGGACAGTGAGAAAACATGCCCCAAGTAATAAACATCACAATGCAAAAAAAATAATAATTCAAAATTATTCTTACCAACATATACTATATACTGTAAATTTACCTATGCTTGTTTGCTGTCTAAAAATATGGAGAGCCGACTTATATTGAGTATTTTACTCGCACAGGTATGAAAGGTCAAAAACATATCCTGTGGGACTTTTTACCCAAATATTACAATGCACTTCCTAATATTAAAACCTGATGTCCACCACAGGGGGTGCTATAGTTACTGTAAATACTTTCTGGGTGTCAAAACCAACAAGAAAAACAGTTAAACACATACTACTGAACACCCCTAGTGGTCACTAATAAAACAATTTAGGTCCTAACGGCCTCAATATTGACGTAGACTTAAAGTGTTACTTCAATATAACTACTGAGTTTCACGTTTCTCGCGAACCATATTGGCCCCCCTCCAGTTGCGATCAATGTGGTCAATACCCCAAAACTTTAGTCCAATGTTTTTTTTTATCATGCTTGTCCCTAAAATGGAGTGAGACACTGTGTTCTTTATAGCCTATGGTAATGTTATAAATGTGCTCGGATACCCTTTTGGTCAGTGTCCTTTTGGTTCGCCCAATATACATTAAACCGCATGGGCATTCCAGAGCATATACCACATGGGTGGTTGTGCAAGTAATGCATTCCTTGATCTCAAACTCCTTTCCATTCGTTGTTGATGTGAACCTAGTGAGTCCTCTTAAATGTGTGGATACTTGACGACATGACTTGCATCTTCTACATGCTGTAAACCCAGCTCTATCCCAAAACATCTTAATTTTCTTAGGGGGATCCAATACTTTTTTTTAACTATTTGATCACCAAACAAGGATGTTTTCCTATATATGAAAGGTGGATTTTCGGGTAATGCTGTCTTTAACACTCTGTCCATTGTAAGAATATTCCAGTGGTTTTTAAATATGGCTTCTATCTCACACTATTGCTCATGGTAAGTGGAGATAAAGCCCCATTCATAGGTTTGATTAGGTGGGCGTTCTTTCGGTTCCAGCATATTTTTTGGTGAAATCTTTCCCACCTGTTACATCAAATTATCCAAATGTACCTTGTAACCTTTCTCCACAAAACGTTGTTTGATGAGTGAGGCTTGGGCCCAATAGTCGTCATCCTGGGTGCAATTGCGTCTAATGCGCATGAATTGACCCTTTGGTATATTCTTAAGCCATAGTGGGTGATGCCCACTCTGTACTGGTATGTAACTATTTCTGTCTGTATCTTTGAAATAGGCTTTAGTATACAGTTGTTCTGAGCCCTTGATCACTGTAACATCCAAAAAATGGATTTGATATGGGTCCCAGTTGAAATACAATTTAATACTGTTTTTGTTACTGTTAAGCCAGACAGAGAAGGTTCGAAGAGAGCATATTTTACTACCTGCAGTATAAAAGGAATTTTATATGCTAGTCTTTTCTGCTTATTCATCCTTTCTGCTTTGGGTACCTGAGCTGGCACCTGGTTCCTGCAGTGGGTAGCTAAGCTGGCACCTGGTTCTTACAGTGGCTGGGCACCTGGTACCTGCAGTGGGAGGTGTGGTAGTGGGTGGCATGGCTGATCACCTGGTCCCAGCAGTGGGTGATGTGGTAGTGGGTGGCGTGGCTGATCACCTGGTCCCTGCAGTGGGTGGCATAGCTGATTACCTGGTCCCTGCAGTGGGTGGTGTGGCTGATCAATTGGTCCCCGCAGTGGGTGGCGTGGCTGATCACCTGGTCCCTGCAGTGGGTGGTGTGGCTGATCAATTGGTCCCTGCAGTCAGTGGCGTGACTGATCACCTGGTCCCTGCAGTGGGTCGTGTGGTAGTGGGTGGCGTGGCTGATTACCTGGTCCCTGCAGTGGGTGGTGTGGCTGATGACCTGGTCCCTGCAGTGGGTGGCGTGGCTGATGACTTGGTCAGTTACCAGTACAGTAATTTTGCAGACTTAGTAATGTACAGTTTTGATCCTATAAATATCGGTAATGAATTTGTTCATATATGGTAAATACAGGGCACTGATTGTGGAAGCACTTGTGAGGTAAACTTGTGTTCTGTCAAAAGCACCAACCTGTGACTCCAACCGCGTCAAAAGGTGGGTGTATTGCGCATACACCAATTACACCTATAGGATTCCAGTGTGCGGGGCAACACGTAATGACGTTGCGTGGGCGTGCCTGAGACACTGGGACTGGTCGCCTGATGCAATGCATCCTGGGGGCTTCTTCTAGCCGGGTTTATTGAACTTTACCGTTCGAGCTGCTGGGGGCCCCACCGGGCCCGAGCAAGACGAGTGTTGCAGCCACAGAGTAACGGCAGACACCGCCGGGTGCATCCATCCTACGGCACACGCGGTATGTAACACAGCGGCCGCGATGGGGGTGGAGGGGTTCTGGTATAGATGTAGTATTCGCTCCATAAGACGCAGGCACATTTTCCACCATTTGTTGGGGGGGAAGTGCGTCTTATCGTTCGAAAAATACGGTAATAATTACGATTATACCAAAAGTAGCTATTTTTTTAGGCAGAAATCAAGACATTTCACAATGTATTTTCTTTGGACACATGGTAGCATGGAATGTTTCCTTAATTCCCATTTGACAGCTTTGCAGGCTTGGTGATGTAGTATAACTGTATAGTAGGGATGAGCTTCGAGTTTGAGTTGAACTCATGTTCGACTCGACCATTGCCTGTTTGCCTGTACGGCGAACAACGAACAATTAGGGGTGTTTGCGGCAAATTCGAAAAGCTGCGGAACACCCTGTTAAAGTCTATGGGAGAAATCTAAAGTGTTAATTTTAAAGGCTAATATGCAAGTTATTGTCCTAAAAAGTGTTTGGGGACCCGGGTTTTAAAAACGGCCGTTTTTTCGGGAGCAGTGAATTTAATAATGCTAAAAGTGAAACAATAAAAGTGGAATAGTCCTTTAAATTTTGTACGGGGGGGGGTGTAAAGTCAGCATGTGAAAAAGCGCATGTTTCCCGTACATAGAACTGTCCCTGCACAAAGTGTCATTTCTGAAAGGAAAAAAACACATATTCAAAAACCGGACTTGCGGCTCTAATGAATTGTCGGCTCTGGCAATTCAGAGAGAATTCATTCATAAAAAAAATAGCGTGGGGGTCCCCCCAAATTCCATTACCAGGCCCTTCAGGTCTGGAATGGATATTAAGGGGAACCCCGCCGTCAATTTTTAAAAAAAATTACGTGGGGTTCCCCCCAAATATCCATTCCAGACCCTTCAGGTCTGGTGTGGATTTTAAGGGGAACTCCACCCTAAATTTAAAAAAAAAATGGCGTGGAGTTCCCCCAAAAATCCACACCAGACCCCTTATCCGAGCACGTTAACCTGGTCGGCCGCAGAAAAAAGAGGGGGGGACAGAGTGCACCCCCCCTCTCCTGAACTGTACCAGGCCACATGCCCTCAACATGGGGAGGATGTCCCCATGTTGATGGGGACAAGGGCCTCATCCCCACAACCCTTGCCCGGTGGTTGTGGGGGGCTTATTTATCAGAATCTGGAAGACCCCTTTAACAAAGGGGACCCCCAGATCCTGCCCCCCCCCTATGTGAATTGGTAATGGGGTACATTGTACCCCTACCATTTCACGAAGGAAGTGTAAATAGTTGGAAAAAACACACACACACCGTAGAAAAAAAGTCCTTTATTAATAAAAAAAAGAAAAAAAATCCAGCGGTGATAATTCACTCTCGATCCCGGCTTCCTGCTCCAACGTTGTCTGTATCCAGCGACGGTCGGTGATCTCCGGTCCAGCGATGAGAAGATCCATCCATCCAGAGCGCAGCATCGCCGACCTCCTCTCACCGCTGGACACAGCCCAGCGAATGACGCGGCTGAAGCTGTGACATTTCTTATATAGAGGAGGGGGGGCCACCCGTCGCGTGACCCCGCACCCTCTGCCAGGTCACTGGGGAAGCCCAGCTAGGGGGAAGACTGGGCTTCCACAGTGACATGTCAGAGGGGGGCGGGGTCACGTGGCGGATGGCCCCGCCTACCCTATATAAGAAATGTCACAGCTTCAGCCGGGTTTGGTTTTTCTCAAATAAGCCCTTTGTCTTCTGTACACCTTTTTGTAAGTAATGATCGATGTATTGACCCATTCTTGCTGTTTGAGAGTCTATGCCATTGACTATTGGTCTAGGAGGCGGATCTGTCTTGTTCTTGTGAATCTTTGGAAGTGAGTATAGGATTGGTGTATGACATGATTGTGGTATAAGGTATTGAGCCTCCTTTTTGTTCAGAATGTTTCTTTTAATTCCCAAATGTACAGTCTGTTCTAGCGCTTTCCTGCACTTGAACTTAGGATTGCTCAACAGGCGGCTATATGTGTCTTTATCTTGTAACATTCGATTTATACTTGTGCTATATTGTTCTTTGGAGAGGATAACAATTCCTCCGCCTTTGTCTACTGGCCTGATGACCAAGGGGCAGATCCTCAAAGAAATTACGCCAGCGTATCTCTTGATACGCCGCGTAATTTCAAATTTTGCGCGTCATATCTTTGTTTTGGTATCCACAAAACAAGATACAACGGCATCTGTGTTCGATCCGACAGGCGTACGTCTTCATACGCCGTCGGGTCTTAGATGCAATTTTTCGGCTTCCGCTAGGTGGCGTTCCCGTCGTAATCCGCGTCGAGTATGCAAATTAGCTATTTCCGACGATCCACGAACGTACGACCGGCTGTGGCACGCCGTTTCCGTTCGGCTTTTTCCGGCGTATAGTTAAAGCTGCTATATGGTGGCCTACTCAATGTTAAGTATGGCCGTCGTTCCCGCGTCTAATTTTGAAAATGTTACATCGTTTGCGTAAGTCGTCCGTGAATGGGGCTGGCCTCCATTTACGTTCACGTTGAAAATAATGACGTCCTTGCGACGTCATTTGGAGCAATGCACCCTGGGAGTTTTTACGGACGGCGCATGCGACGTTCGTTCGGCGCGGGGACGCCCTTCATTTAAATGAAACGCGCCCCCTGACCGCCCAATTTGAATTCCGCGCCCTTACGCCGCGAGAGATGCACTACGCCGCCGTAACTTACAGTGCGAATTCGTTGAGGAGGCGAACCAAAGCCAAGTAAGTTACATCGGCGTAGCGTATCTTACATATGCGCCGGGCGCAGCGTATGTATGTGGATCTGCCCCTCAGTCTTTTGGTTAGTTTGGGGATTCCACTCTTTATATGCTTGGGTCCCTTTTTTTTCTTTATCTTCAAATCTTTCAATTATTCCAGGACTACTCTCTTAAAAAAACATGTGATGTGTGTTTTATCTTTCACTGGGGGGGTTAAAAATGTATTTATTTCCTAACCACTTAAGTCCCGGACAAAAATGCAGGTAAAAGACCAGGCCCCTTTTTTGCGATTCGACACATCGTCGCTTTAACTGACAATTGAGCAGTCATGCGACGTGGCTCCCAAACAAAATTGGTGTCTTTTTTTCCCCACAAATAGAGCTTTCTTTTGGTGGTATTTGATCACCTCTGCGGTTTTTATTTTTTGCGCTATAAACAAAATCAGAGCGAAAATTTTGAAAAAAATGCAATATTTTTAACTTTTTGCTATAATAAATATCCCCCAAAAATTTATAAAAAAAACTTTTTTTTTCCTCAGTTTAGGCCGATACGTATTCTTCTACCTATTTTTGGTAAAAAAAAAAAATCGCAATAAGCGTTTATCGGTTGGTTTGCGCAAAATTTATAACGTTTACAAAATAGGGGAAAGTTTTATTGCATTTTTATTAATTATTTTTTCTTGCTACTAATGGCGGCGATCAGCGATTTTTTTTCGTGACTGCGACATTATGGCAGACACTTCGGACAATTTTGACACATTTTTGGGACCATTGTCATTTTCACAGCAAAAAATGCATTTAACCACTACCCGACGGCCGTACGAATTTATACGGCCGCGGGGTGGTTGTCAATCTCTAACAGGCCGTAAAAAGACGGCCTGCGCATGCAGCGGGACGGGCGCGTGCGCTCGCCGCATCGCTGGGATGCTGATGCGAGTGCCTGGCGGCCGCGATGTCCGCCAGGGACTCGCGATCGGGCGGCTACAGGGCTCGATAAACACAGAGCTCCACGTCCTGTCAGGGGAGAGAGGAGACCGATCTGTGTCCCTTGTACATAGGGACATAGATCGGTCACCTCCCCCAGTCACCCCCCCTCCACCAACAGTTAGAACACAATTTAGGGTACACATTTAACCCCTTCCTCACCCCCTAGTGTTAACCCCTTCAATGCCAGTCACATTTATACAGTAATTAGTGCATATTTATAGCACTGTCCGCTGTATAAATGTGAATGGCGCCAAAAATGTGTCAAAAGTGTCCGATGTGTCCGCCATAACATCACCATAACGTCGCAGTCACGAAAAAAATGCTGATCGCCGCCATAAGTAGTAAAAAAAAATAATAATAATAATTATGTCCCCTATTTTGTAAGCACAATAACTTTTGCGCAAACCAGACGCTTCTTGCGATTTTTTTTTTCCCAAAAATATGTAGAAGAATACGTATCGCCTAGACTGAGAAAAAATAATGGGGGTTATCCACAAAGCCTTGGCGCAACGTAACTTTTCTGATTTAAGTTACTCCGCCGCAAAATTCCAAAGTTAGGTGCCGATCCACAAAGCACTTACCTGGAATTTTGCGGCGCTGTAACTTAAATCCGTCCGGCGCAAGGCGTTCCTATTCAAATGGGCGAGTCCCATTTAAATTAGGCGCGCTCCCGCGCCGGACGTACTGCGCATGCTCCGTCGGGTAAATTACCCGACGTGCATTGCGCTAACTGAAGTCGCTCCGACGTCATTTGCTTAGACGTTACCGTAAATGGCGTCCAGCGCCATTCACGGACGTCTTACGCAAACGACGTAGAATTTAAAATTCGACGCGGGAACGACGGCCATACTTAACATGGCTTAGGACAACTAGGGCTTAGCCCTAGTTTTACGCGGCGGAACTCGACGTAAACGACGTAGATTTAGAGCGACGGGCCCGTCGGAGCGTTCGTGGATCGCCGTAACTGGTCATTTGCATATTCTACGCCGGCCTCAATGGCCTCGCCACCTAGCGGCCGGCCTAGAATTGCCTCCTTAAGATCCGACAGTGTAATTCAATTACACATGTCGGATCTTCGTCCTAACTATGGGAAACTGAGTCTGTGGATCAGTTCCATAGTTAGGACCAGGGATACGACGGCGTAACAGCAGTTACTCCGCCGTATCTCTTTTGAGGATCTGGCCCAATGGTTTTAAAAAAAATTGGGCTATTTATTATAGCAACAAGTAAAAAATATTTATTTTTTCAAAATTGTCGCTCTATTTTTGTTTATAGCGCAAAAAAATAAAAAAAAAACGCAGAGGCGATCAAATACCACCAAAAGAAAGCTCTATTTGTGGGGAAAAAAGGACGTCAATTTTGTTTGGGAGCCACGTCGCACGACCGCGCAATTGTCAGTTAAAGTGACGCAGTGCCACAAGCTGAAATTTCACCTGGTCAGGAAGGGGTATATGTGCCCAGTAAGGAAGTGGTTAGAATGCATTGTTTATTGTGAAAATGACAGTTGCAGTTTGGGAGTTAACCACAAGGGGGCGCTGATGGGGTTATGTGTGACCTGAAGTGTGTTTACAACTGTAGGGGGGTGTGGCTGTAGGTGTGACGTCATTGATTGTGTCCCCCTATAAAAGGGATGACACGATCGATGCTGCCGCCACAGTGAAGAACGGGGAAGCCGTGTTTACACCAAGAGAAAAAGAAATGCGTCCCATGCAATGACCTAGTTGCGATTGTAGCAATTATCCTGAGTAGACACGCCCCCAAGATCAGAGGTTTTTTGCCGTAGCCAATATAACCGGCACAAAATATATGCAGAATACCCAGTCGGCAACCTATAAGAGAGAGGTTACCTGTGGGTAACAAGGGCTACTATAGGCAAAACAATGACTGTACTCGTGTGTATAAATATACAAATTTAATATAAGAAAAAATTATCGCTACAAATCCTAATAAAGGGCAGTATGATTGTAAATATGAGATTATACTGTGTCTGAACAGTAATGCACCTATAGGGCATAATGTGCAAACATCAGACATACAGAAAGGACAATGACAGACATACAACAAATAAAGACAAAGGGCCAGATTCACAAAGAGATACGACGGTGAATCTCCTGATATCTACAGATACACCATCGTATCTCTGACTTACACTGGTCCTATCTATGCGCCTGATTCATAGAATCAGATACGCATAGATAGGGCTAGATCCGACAGTGTTACACTGTGTTGCACTGTCGGATCTTATTTTCGATTTAAAAATGGCGCTGATTTACCTTGAATAATATGTAAATCAGCGAGATACGCAAATTCACGAACGTACGCGGACCCGACGCAGTCTTCTTACGACGTTTCCGTATCGGCTTTCCCGTCGTATACTTACCCCTTCTTTTATCAGGCGCAGCCAATGTTAAGTATAGCCGGCGTTCCCGCGTCGAATTTGAATTTTCTAACGTCGTTTGCGTACGCCGATTCACAAACACGCGCGTCGCAAGTCACGCTCACGTCGAAAACCACTGACGTCCTAGTGACGTCAGTGGGAGCAATGCACGCCGGAAAATTCCCCGGACGGCGCATGAGCATTTAAATCGGCGCGGAAACGCGCCTGATTTAAATAGTACACTCCCCCTAGCCGCGGAATTTGAATTCCGCCGGGGGATTTAGGATCCGCCGCCGCAAGTTTGGAGGTAAGTGGTTTGTGAATTAGCCACTTGCCTCTCAAACTTGCGGGAGCGGATCTTAAATCACGTAGATCGAGCGGATCTATAGATCCGCTGCGCTACGTGAATCTGGCCCAAACAGTCCGGACATGACATTTCACCTCTGTTGTAATTCACAGTCGGGAGAAAAAAACCCAATTCTGATTAAATATAAAAAATGATTTTAAACAATAATTACTGTGACCAAGAACAGCAGAGGTGACCCTGCGGGGAGGGGGAGCAGAGGGCTAATATCACGGGGAACCAAGGTAATGGGACTAGATATTCCTCCTAATGAATAAACCAGGAAGGATCAAAATCTGGAGCCCACCCTGTGGGGTGAATAATGCTCTATGCTATTGATCATTGGTCTCATCAACAGGTGTATGGAAGTGCCCCAGTGGCAAGTAGGTGTGTGACTACAAAGAAAAAGATTAATCTCCGAAAATCAGAAAAATTGAAAAAAACCTGCATGGGTCATGTGGTAGTCTATGTAGTCTCACTGAACAGCCATGGCCATGGATAGTTGAAAGTTGGTTCTGGTGGAAATAGTATAATCCTCAGATGAATATCAAGGTGTATCAATTTATAGTTTTGACATCAAAGATGTAAAACGGATCAATCTTACCATGTCCATGGTTAAAGGTTAATGGCCGCACCGGTGCATTGCCATGAAATGAGATTTGCCATGGAATGAGATGGTCTGCCTCCATCTCATCCTATTGGCTCACTCATGTCACGTGACAAAACATCAGTCACAGCTAGGCTATCAAAGGGAGAGGATCTCCTCTCCCTGTGATAGCCCGATAGCACTGTCAGCAGCGTGCCTCCCGCCAGCGCTAAGTACACCCCGCGCCCGCAGCTCTACTCCCCGTCCCCCGCGCCCGCAGCTCTACTCCCCGTCCCCCGTTAAGGCTCAGGGAACGGGGCGAGTCTACGCTATTAGCGTAGACCTAGCGTTGGCTACGTTAGTAGCGTAACGTAGCCAACGCTAGGTCTACGCTAATAGCGTAGACTCGCCCCGTTCCCTGAGCCTTAACGGGGGACGGGGAGTAGAGCTGCGGGCGCGGGGTGTACTTAATCGGGGAGTAGAGCTGCGGGCGCGGGGTGTACTTAGCGCTGGCGGGAGGCACGCTGCTGACAGTGCTATCGGGCTATCACAGGGAGAGGAGATCCTCTCCCTATGATAGCCTAGCTGTGACTGATGTTTTGTCACGTGACATGAGTGAGCCAATATGATGAGATGGAGGCGGACCATCTCATTCCATGGCAAATCTCATTTCATGGCAATGCACCGGGATTCTGCGGATGGATATTCACAGTACCACTGATGTATGAGGCAGTATCAAACTCATCCTTTTTGGAATATCATGCCTAGTCATATACAGCGTTTAAGGTGTGGGAATTCACCACACAGAGGGATATCCCTCATATGCTCTGTCAGTTCCTCTTAGCACTGGTGTACTGACAGGCTTGTTGGTATGAACTGGCGTATGGCCGTTTCCTCGTGTCAAGCCGTCATTCACCCGAGCTAGCAGGGGGTGTGTCGAACGTCCGGATGCTGTGACGTCAACGCGTTTCGCAATTGGATTGCGTAGCTTCGTCTGGACGTTTGAGATGGGGCCGTGCATCACTCCTTTTTGTATCATACAGTGCACGCCCACATCTCCGAACTATACGTTCTCAATCTCTGGTAAGAGTGTTGTTGATTGGTTCGTATACCTTACATATAGTCTGATGGATTCCTTCAGGGTATGTGTACAGGTGGCCGTATCAGTAATTATCAAACTACGAAAAATTGTGAAATATATAGATGCGCTAATATTAACTTATAAGTGAAAAACATACATAAATAATTCAGGGAGACATAGCCTCCAAAACACCCGTGAATCAATGATTACACATAAATTTATGTGGCAAATCTCCAAACATGTGCACAATAAACAACCAAAGAGTCCTGATTGAAGGAAAAACCATACAATGCCTTCCTTCACTCTGAGTGCAGATCCCGCACTTCACTGCTGTGATCCGGTGAACAGGTACTCAAGGCAGATATGTGTAGGAAAAATAAGAAGAAACAGTGCGCAATACATCGAATCAGTTGGATAAGACAATCTAATACATCTGCATATGCACTCTCGAATCCCTGCTTAGAATAAGCATAACACGCCGCTCAGTGTGCAGTCTCCTCAATTCGATCCGATGGCCACGGATTCGATCATAGGCTCCTCCCTACGCGTTACGTCACAGGCACGCGACTTAATCATGATTAAGTCGCGTGCCTGTGACGTAACGCGTAGGGAGGAGCCTATGATCGAATCCGTGGCCATCGGATCGAATTGAGGAGACTGCACACTGAGCGGCGTGTTATGCTTATGTATGTATGTATGTATGTACATATGCTATTGTTGAATAACATTCTTATTCATGTGTCAATTAACTCTCAAAAAGACACACAATATCACAGCAGTCAAATATATGTGAGAAGCCTAAAACAAAAAACACACAATTATATAGCAACATAAAACAAATTAATTCATAGTTCCCAGGGGATAGGGAAACGGGGAGAAGGGAAAGGGGGGAGGGAAGGGAAAAAAAATTCTCAAGATTGGCAGGATCTAGACTGATAAATTAAATTTGGAGACATGTCATATTGATTTCAAAAGGGACATGATCTAATAGTAAAACACTACCAGGTATCCCACCCGTAGTGAAAGCTACAGGGAATATACAGATATCTCATAGTGGTGCATGATAAGGTTACAGAAAAGGTTGCATGCTCATTTCAGCATTCGTACCCAGGGGCGCCAGTGATTTTAAAGTATATATCCACCATTTTTATTTTTGATGTAGAATTTTATCAAAGTCACCTCGCCTTACAGGTAACCTTAAGGCGTATATGCCTTTGATTTTGAGGCCATCAGGTTTACCTCCATGGTGTTGTAAAAAGTGTCTTGCTACCGGACTTTCATGGTACTTTTCTGTAACACCTGTCCTTTTTCCTCCTCTTTTTCTTCATTTTTGATGTCCCTAAGATGTTCTCCTATCCTCACGCTAAGTTGTCTTTTTGTTTTCCCTATATACATTTTTGGGCAGGGACAGGTAAGCATGTAGATGACTTTTTCGCTTGCACAGTTAATAAGCCCCTTAATTCCGTAGCTTTTCTCACCCTTGGCATCACAAAAGGTCTTAGTTCTGTCCACAAAAGGACATAACTGGCATTTAGAGCACGGGAACATCCCCGTGCTACGGGGGTATTCTGACAGCCATGAAGTCTGCGGTTGTTTAGTAAATTCGGAGTGAACTAACAGGTCACCCAAGTTCCCGGCTCTACGGGCCACCATCTTTGGGCTTGCTCCTACAAGTTTAGAAAGCATCTTGTTGCCTGTCAGGATACCCCAATGTTTTT